>NC_048223.1:38836632-38867891 GCF_002007445.2 Ailuropoda melanoleuca
GTCACCTCAGGGATCAGGCTTCTGAGGTTTCTTCCTAGGTCAGGCTTATCCCTGAGCCTGTTCAAAGGAGGAGGCATTGGGATACATGCCACTCAAAACAAGAAATATTCCTATGTTTGGAAACAGGCAAGATGCTTAAAAGTTGTGGTAGAACTAGATGTTTCTGTGTTGCTATATGCAACAAACGTCTTCATAGTTCAGGTTTTTGTATTCATGTTCCAAATTCATTTTCATTACCATACTTTCTTTTTCTTTTATTTTTATTTCTATTTTATTTTGTATCTACTTCTAATATGCTATTTTATTGGTCTAAACATACTTATAAGTGATTTTTGCCACAACATATAAATGATGCTGTCTATCTTAACTTTAGGAGATTCGTTAAATATATATTTATTGAATACTTCTACGTATAAAGTTTCCTGTGAAGTGCTGACTGGGGATTCAGAAATTAGATATGATCGGGGTGCCTGGGTGGCACAGCGGTTGTGTCTGCCTTCGGTTCAGGGCGTGATCCCGGCGTTATGGAATCGAGCCCCACATCAGGCTCCTCCGCTATGAGCCTGCTTCTTCCTCTCCCACTCCCCCTGCCTGTGTTCCCTCTCTCGCTGGCTGTCTCTATCTCTGTCAAATAAATAAATAAAATCTTAAAAAAAAAAGAAATTAGATATGATCATTCCCCTTAAGGAGTACATTTGCTATGAGTAAATGCATGCAGCTCTATTTTCCATATAGCTCCACCTAAAATGGAGATCCAACATATCTCCTGAGAATACAGTACATAGGGTACTTTAATAAAGGTCCTCCTTAAAGTAGTCTTGCCAGATAAAATATAGTCTACAAATATTTCTCAGGACATACTTATACTGAAAAGTTAATCATTAATTATCCTGTATTTTTATTTGCTAAATCTGGCAGCCCTACCTGAAAAGTCTGATCGGTGAGTATTTCATCTGCAAGAAGTAGGCTCATCAAGGCTCACCAGTCAGTGCAGAGGCATCCCTGTAGCGAAGCAAGCTTAGTCAAGAGAACTATACAAATCTACCCACGCTCAGACGGTAGCTATGCCAATTACCACATGTGGGTCCCTGAGCTACACAATAGGCTTTCTGAGCTGTTTTCATCTGTGTAACGNGTCCCTGAGCTACACAATAGGCTTTCTGAGATGTTTTCATCTGTGTAACGGTGGCAAAACAATCTACTTTGCAAAATGATTGTTAGATAGCAGATGTTCCAGGAAAAGTAATCTCAGACCACTAAAAAGTNACAAGGCATCGTGATAACATTTCAGGTTGGCAACTGAAACATGGATGTGTGAAGCAGGGAGCTAGGCACTACCCATTGGGATCCAGACAGGATCCAGTCCTTAATGGGGCTGCTGAGCATAAGTCCCCATGTCTCACTTAGGACACCATGAGTGTTTGCTATGGTCAATGCCAGGATACAATTCCCACTGTACATACAACATACATACAACGTCTGTCAGCCAGAGGTGAGGCTGAGTCACCTCAGGGATCAGGCTTCTGAGGTTTCTTCCTAGGTCAGGCTTATCCCTGAGCCTGTTCAAAGGAGGAGGCATTGGGATACATGCCACTCAAAACAAGAAATATTCCTATGTTTGGAAACAGGCAAGATGCTTAAAAGTTGTGGTAGAACTAGATGTTTCTGTGTTGCTATATGCAACAAACGTCTTCATAGTTCAGGTTTTTGTATTCATGTTCCAAATTCATTTTCATTACCATACTTTCTTTTTCTTTTATTTTTATTTCTATTTTATTTTGTATCTACTTCTAATATGCTATTTTATTGGTCTAAACATACTTATAAGTGATTTTTGCCACAACATATAAATGATGCTGTCTATCTTAACTTTAGGAGATTCGTTAAATATATATTTATTGAATACTTCTACGTATAAAGTTTCCTGTGAAGTGCTGACTGGGGATTCAGAAATTAGATATGATCGGGGTGCCTGGGTGGCACAGCGGTTGTGTCTGCCTTCGGTTCAGGGCGTGATCCCGGCGTTATGGAATCGAGCCCCACATCAGGCTCCTCCGCTATGAGCCTGCTTCTTCCTCTCCCACTCCCCCTGCCTGTGTTCCCTCTCTCGCTGGCTGTCTCTATCTCTGTCAAATAAATAAATAAAATCTTAAAAAAAAAAGAAATTAGATATGATCATTCCCCTTAAGGAGTACATTTGCTATGAGTAAATGCATGCAGCTCTATTTTCCATATAGCTCCACCTAAAATGGAGATCCAACATATCTCCTGAGAATACAGTACATAGGGTACTTTAATAAAGGTCCTCCTTAAAGTAGTCTTGCCAGATAAAATATAGTCTACAAATATTTCTCAGGACATACTTATACTGAAAAGTTAATCATTAATTATCCTGTATTTTTATTTGCTAAATCTGGCAGCCCTACCTGAAAAGTCTGATCGGTGAGTATTTCATCTGCAAGAAGTAGGCTCATCAAGGCTCACCAGTCAGTGCAGAGGCATCCCTGTAGCGAAGCAAGCTTAGTCAAGAGAACTATACAAATCTACCCACGCTCAGACGGTAGCTATGCCAATTACCACATGTGGGTCCCTGAGCTACACAATAGGCTTTCTGAGCTGTTTTCATCTGTGTAACGGTGGCAAAACAATCTACTTTGCAAAATGATTGTTAGATAGCAGATGTTCCAGGAAAAGTAATCTCAGACCACTAAAAAGTAAAAGAAACAATAAGCATGTATTCTTCATTGAAATGTCATTTGTTCAGATGAGAAGAGATGGGAGTAAAGTACCAGGGAGAATTTTTAAGCTTTCTTGGGTTGCAATTCAATAGACTGGATTAAGAAATTGGNACAACATATAAATGATGCTGTCTATCTTAACTTTAGGAGATTCGTTAAATATATATTTATTGAATACTTCTACGTATAAAGTTTCCTGTGAAGTGCTGACTGGGGATTCAGAAATTAGATATGATCGGGGCGCCTGGGTGGCACAGCGGTTGTGTCTGCCTTCGGTTCAGGGCGTGATCCCGGCGTTATGGAATCGAGCCCCCCATCAGGCTATGAGCCTGCTTCTTCCTCTCCCACTCCCCCTGCCTGTGTTCCCTCTCTCGCTGGCTGTCTCTATCTCTGTCAAATAAATAAATAAATAAAATCTTAAAAAAAAAAGAAATTAGATATGATCATTCCCCTTAAGGAGTACATTTGCTATGAGTAAATGCATGCAGCTCTATTTTCCATATAGCTCCACCTAAAATGGAGATCCAACATATCTCCTGAGAATACAGTACATAGGGTACTTTAATAAAGGTCCTCCTTAAAGTAGTCTTGCCAGATAAAATATAGTCTACAAATATTTCTCAGGACATACTTATACTGAAAAGTTAATCATTAATTATCCTGTATTTTTATTTGCTAAATCTGGCAGCCCTACCTGAAAAGTCTGATCGGTGAGTATTTCATCTGCAAGAAGTAGGCTCATCAAGGCTCACCAGTCAGTGCAGAGGCATCCCTGTAGCGAAGCAAGCTTAGTCAAGAGAACTATACAAATCTACCCACGCTCAGACGGTAGCTATGCCAATTACCACATGTGGGTCCCTGAGCTACACAATAGGCTTTCTGAGCTGTTTTCATCTGTGTAACGGTGGCAAAACAATCTACTTTGCAAAATGATTGTTAGATAGCAGATGTTCCAGGAAAAGTAATCTCAGACCAATAAAAGGAAAAGAAACAATAAGCATGTATTCTTCATTGAAATGTCATTTGTTCAGATGAGAAGAGATGGGAGTAAAGTACCAGGGAGAATTTTTAAGCTTTCTTGGGTTGCAATTCAATAGACTGGATTAAGAAAATGTTGTCCATATATACAATGGAATGTCACTCAGCTATCAAAAAGAACGATTTCTCAACATTTGCTGCAACATGGACGGCACTTAGATAATGCTAAGTGAAATAAGTCAAGCAGAGAAAGACAACTATCATATGGTTTCTCTCATCTATGGAACATAAGAACTAGGAAGATCGGTAGGAGGAGAAAGGGATAAAGAAATGGGGGGTAATCAGAAGGGGGAATGAAGCATGAAAGACTATATGGACTCTGAGAAATAAACTGAGGGCTTCAGAGGGCAGGGGGGTGGGGGAGTGGGATAGGCTGGTGATGGGTAGTAAGGAGGGCATGTATTTCTTGGTAAATATCAGGTAATATTGCAAGAGAGTAAAGAGGATGGACTATATTTCTTGGTACCAAGAAATTCATTCAACTAATGAATCATCGAACTTTACATCAAAAACCAGGGATGTCCTGTATGGTGACTAACATAATATAATAAAAAATATTATTATAAAAAAAAAGAAAATACCATTTTTCCAAGGGTGGCTGAGTCTGCTCTACACTTCATAGATGACAAACTGCAGAACTTTGGCAGAGTAAGTGAGGGTTGCACATGTGCACAAATAATATGATTCATGGCGACCAAGTCATATTTTGGATTGGAGAGGTAGTAAACACCCAGATTCCCTCATAACTAGAATTATGTGTTCCCACAATTCTTATTTATCTGAAACTCTGTTTTACTGCCCCAGGAGCTTTGATTTCTGGGCTCTTCTATCTTTGATTGGTCTTTGGCAATGGGTGTTATATATCTATCCTATTTGGGTGAGGAGCCAGAAGTTGGTTCTCCACTGAAGCATCCCCATACCCACCTGTCACATGCACCACCTGTTTTCCTGCATCTAGCCCACTTTGCCTGATGTACTTACCCATGACAGAGCAGTTGTTAATCAGTATATTTCTTCCTTACTTTGTAATATACAAAGAGAGCCCTAATTTAATATGCAAATCACAAATTAAAACATTTTTATGACAGAAAATACAATGAAATGTACTGATTTGTTTTAGCAAAATATGTGAATATTTTCTTAGCAAGGTTCTTGCTTTCTTAATTCAATCTACAATGTACCTTCCTGACAGCTGCCAAGGAAATGCATCTCCCTAACCCTCAGATGGCCTGTTGTATACTTTTAGAGAAATTGCTCACTCGGATGGTTTACCACTGGGGAATGGAATTAGTAATAACAGGGAGTGCTAGATAAATTCTACTTCCCCTGGGACCCTAGAGAGAAAATACTTCTGTTCAAATGAGGAATAAAACAGAATATAGAGTTGCTGTGACTGTATTTATTGATTTATTGTGAGAATTTAGTAAATATCAGGTAACATTGCAAGAGAGTAAAGAGGGATGTACTGTCAGAGCCTCTGCTCTCAGAAAGCTTATGTTCTGAAGTAGACATTCCAGGGTTAAAAGAAAAAGGTCTTTAAGAAGGTGACACTTGGAACATTAAACTTCAGAGATGTAAGTAATTATTCCCAGCCAGAGGGAATCAGTGGAAGTCTTAATAAAGTTCCATTTAGGTACAACACGTAGAATTTGTACATGCAATTATGGGAAAGGAGGAAGAGAATATTTAAAGTGGATACATTTCTATTTCATGGCTTTATACAACTGAATTTCATGTATAGGAGAGTAATTATGTATATGCAAAGGGGAGTAGTGGATTGAAAAAAAGGTGCGATCACATTGTAGAAGTCTTAAATTCCAAGGTAAGGAGTTTGATCTTTATCTCTAGGTGATTGGCAATCACTGAGGCTTTGAGAGTGAATATGAAAACTCTTCATCAAGCACTGAGAAGATGAATCTGGTGGCATTGGTGGGATGATGTGGACAGCTGGAGAAAAAGGTGAAGAGCTGGCATTATCACTGAGGACAAGTCTCCTTTCAAATTAATGTTCAAGACTGATTAGACTTGGAAAACTCTTCTGTGTAATTGGAGAAACAGAACCTGGAGCTGGCAGGAAGTGTCACTGAGAGTGTCAGTACTGAATCCTGCCACAGGTGTGCTAACACATTCTGGGAACACAAGGTCACTGCAAAGCATGTCACCTGCTGCCATCAGCTAGATTAGGAGTTGATAATGGTGGATTATTTCATTTGGAAGAATCACTTTGTAATTTTCAGGCCAGGGAAATGGCCTTCCCTCATGAGAAGAAAAGATTAAAAATTTAGAATTATCGGGGCACCTGGGTGGCACAGCGGTTAAGTGTCTGCCTCCGGCTCAGGGTGTGATCCCAACGTTATGGGATCGAGCCCCACATCAGGCTTTTCCACTAGGAGCCTGCTTCTTCCTCTCCCACTCCCCCTGCTTGTGTTCCCTCTCTCGCTGGCTGTCTCTATCTCTGTCGAATGAATAAATAAATAAAATCTTTAAAATAAAATAAAATAAAATAAAAATTTAGAATTATCATGTTTATTACCTGTATAAAATACATATTTACTTGGCTAAGTTATGTGTGGGAAATGTAGGGATGTCAAAGAGCATTTTTTCCCCTTTATTTATTTCACTAATCCCCCCATCCCCTCTCCTCTGGCAATCACCAGTTTGTTTCCTATCTTTAAGAGTCTGGTTTTTTTTTTTTTGTATATCTCTTTTTTCCTTTGTTTTGTTTCTTAAATTTCACATGTGAGTGAAATCATATGGTATTTGTCTTCCTCTGTCTGACTTATTTCACTTAGCATTATACCCTCCAGGCCCATCCAAATGGCAAGATTTCATTCTTTTTAATGTGTGTGTGTGTGTGTGTGTGTGTGTGTGTGTGTGTGTTATCACATCCTCTTTATCCAATCACCTATCAATGGACATTTGGTTTGCTACCATATCTTGACTGTTGTAAAGCTGCAAAAACATAGGGTGTATATATCTTTTTGAACTAGCATTTTTGTTTCCTTTGGGTAAATACCCAATAGTAGAGCTATTGGATCATATGGTATTTCTGCTTTTAATTATTTGAGGAACCTGCATACTCTTTTCCATAGTGGCTGCACCAGCTTGCATTCTCACCAACAGTGCATGAGGGTTCTTTTTTTAGCCATTCTGTTAAGTGTAAAATGATATCTCACTGTAGTTTTGATTCGCATTGTTCTGATGATGACTGATGTTGAGCATCTTTTCATGTGTCTCTTGGCCATCTGTATGTCTTCCTTGGAAAAATGTCTATTCAGGTTCTCTGCTCATTTTTTAATCAGATTTTTTTTGGTGTTGAATTGTGTAAGTTCTTGATACATTTTATATATCTTTATCAAATGTATATCATCATCAAATAATAATATATATATTGTTTGCAAGTATCTTTTCCTATTCAGTAGGTTTCCTCATCATTTCGTTGATGGTTTCCTTCACTATGCAAAAGGCTTTAATTTTGGTGTAGCCTTAATAGTTTAATTTTGCTTTTGTTTCTCTTGCCTGAGGAGACATAGCTAGAAAAAAATTTTCTGTGGCCAATATCAGAGAGATTACTGCTTATGTTTTCTTTTAGGAGTTTTATGGTTTCAGGGCCTCACATTTAGGTCGGTTTAACCAATTTTGAATTTGTTTTTGTATATGGTGTAAGAAAGTTGTTCAGTGTCAGGGAACCTGGGTGGCTCAGTCTATTAAGCATCACCTTTGGCTCAGGTCATGATCACATGGTTTTGAGATCGAGCCTCGTGTCGGGCTCCCTGCTAAGCAGGGAGTCTGCTTTTCCCTCTGCCTCTCCCCTAACTTGTGCTCTCTCTCTCTCTCAAATATATAAAAATAAAATCTTTAAAAAAAAGTTGGTTCAGTTTCATTCTTTTGTGTGTAGCTGTCCAGTTTTCCCAGCACTATTTGTTGAAGAGTTTTTCCCCTTCTATATTCTGGCCTCCTTGTAAAAGATTAATTGACCATATAAATGTGGGTTAATTTCTGGGACTTTTATCCTGTTCTATCGATCTATGTGTCTATTTTCATGTTGGTACCATACTTCTTTGATGATTACAGCTTTGTAGTATACTGCACTATACCTGTAGTATGCTGTAGTATACCTGGTATTGTGGTACCAGCAGCTTTGCTCTTCTTTCTCAAGACTGCTGTGGTTATTTGGGGTCTTTTGTGGTTCCATATAAATTTTAGGATTATTTGTTTTAGTTCTGCATAAAGTGTTGTTGGTATTTCGATAGGTATTGCATTAAACCTGTAGATTACTTTGGGTAATATGGACATTTAACAGTATTGGTTCTTCCAATCCATGAGCATGTAATATCTTTTCATTTGTTTGTGTCATCTTCAATATCTTTCACCAGTGTTTTATAGCTTTTGGAGCACAGGTTTTTCACTTCCTTGGTTACGTTTATTCCTACTTTTTTTCTTTCATTCTTTTTTTTTTTGGTGCAGTTATAACTAGGGTTGTTTTCTTATTTTCTCTTTCTGCTATTTCATTATTAGTGCATAGAAATGCAACAAATTTCTGTATATTAATTTTGTGTTCTGTGACTTTATTGAATTCATTATCAGTTCTAGTAGTTTTTTGGTCTAGTCTTTAGGATTTTTCTATATATAGTATTATACCATCTGTAAATAGTGACAGTTTTAACTACTTCCTTACCAGTTTGGATGCCTTTTATTTCTTTTTCTTGTCTGATTGCTGTGGCTAGGACTTTTGTTACTATGTTGAATAAAAGTGGTAAGAGTGGGTATCCTTATCTAATTCCTGATTTTAGAGAAAAAGCTCTCAGGTTTTCACTATTGAATATGATATTAGCTGTAAGTTTGTCACAGGTATAAAGCCTTTATTATACTGAGGTATGTTCCCTCTAAATCTATTTTGTTGAGTTTTATCATGAATGGATGTTGTACTGTCAGATGCTTTTTCTGCATCTATTGAGATGATCATATAGGTTTTATCCTTTATCTTGTTAATGTGTTGGATTATGTTGATTGATTTGCAAATATTGAACCACACTTACATCCCTGCAATAAATCCCACTACCTTGTGGTGAATGATTTTTTAAATGTATTGTTGGATTCAGTTTGTTAATATTTTATTGAGGTTATTTGCATCTATGTTCATCAGAGATATTGGCCCATAGTTTTCTTTTTTTGTAGTGCCTTTCTCTGGTTTTGGTATCAGGGTAAAGCTGGCTTCATTGAATGAATTTGGAAGTTTTCCTTCCTTCTCTATTTTTTTGGGATAGTTTGAGAAGAGCACGTATTAATGCTTCTTTAAATATTTGGTAGAATTCACCTGTGAAGCTATTTGGTCCTGGACTTTTGTTTGTTGGGAGTTTTTTGATTACTGATTCAGTTTCATTGCTAGTAATCAGTTTGTTTAAATTTTCTATTTCTTCCTGATTCAGTTTTGGAAGGTGATATACTTCTTTTCCTTTTTTTTTTTAAGATTTTATTTATTTGACAGAGAGAGACAGTGAGAGAGGGAACACAAGCAAGGAGAGTGGGAGAGGGAGAAGCAGGCTTCCCCCCAAGCAGGAAGCCCAATGCGGGGCTCAATCCCAGGACCCTGGGATCATGACCTGAGCTGAAGGCAGACACTTAACGGCCAAGCCACCCAGGTATCCCAGGAAGGTGATATATTTCTAGGAATTTATTCATTTCTTCCACTTTGTCCAATTTGCTGGCATATAATTTTCCATAATGTTCTCTTATAATCCTTTGTATTTCTGTGATGTCAGAAAAAAGCATTTTATTTTGGTTGTTTTGTTGAGGTTCTTTTTACCTGGGAGACAATCTTTACTCAACCATTTGAGAATATGACAAGATAGTGAAATCAAAATGTAAAACCATTACATTTACATATTTTCCAAGTAGCATGTGCATTGGTCATTTTTAGCCTTACTACCTCTAGGGCCCTTGGTGATTTTCAGAGCCTCAGCCATCACCAGAGGTGTTGTTGATTCACATCCTGGCTTCCCTACTGATAATTGTGAGGATCAAAAGGGCAATTGGGAGAACTTGCTCCATACCCTATAAAGAACTATATAGTAAGGGAATTTTGTCATGCACCTTTTTTCTGTATTTTCAATTATTTATTTGGTTGAGTCATTACAGCAGTAAGTGAGAATCTCTAAAGAAGAGACATGGTGAATGGGACACTTTAAATGAAGAAGCTTCTCAAGGGGCAGGTTGTCTCTTCTTCTGAGCTTCCTGGGCATGAGTGTGTTGGTTCATCAAGAGCAGGGAAAGGGTTTTGTTCATGTTTCTATCACCAGTGCCTAGTTCAATGATGATACATTAGATATAATAAATATTGATGAGTGAATGAGGTAATAAATGAAATATTTACCTGATTTGGCAGGTATGGATCTTTTTGAGAATTAGAAAAAAGTTTCTCTTACTCTGGGCAGACTCGGCCATGAGTTTGAGTGTCTTGATTAGTAGACAAGTACAGGTAGATTTTAATCCCATATGTCTTCCTGGCTAGAGAATACAAGTGCAAGGTACAACTTTCACAATAGCATGTGAAATTGCAATAATCAGTAGAGGGAGAACTTCTTTCCATTGTTTTCCCTGAGTGTAGACATATGGGGCACTTGTCATTAGCAAAGAGTGTGTGCATTCCACATCTTTGGCATAGGGTCCTGAACTTACTGGAGGCTCAATGTCTGTTCATTGTGAATACTCAGTAACTGCTCAATGCATGTGCATGTTTTTTTGGGCCTGCATTTTTATGTGATATTGTCAAAATAGGTATTGTCAAGGTTCTTTTAAGCTATCCCCTCTTCCTCTCCTTTTGCTTCTCATTAACACTAAAGACAATTCATGCCAAGATTCTGTTTTAATTTGGACAGCTAGACTTATGCACACTCTGCTCATTTTGATAAAGAGGCCCTAGGAAGCTATTCAGGTGAAACCACCATTAGCAGATCAGGATTGTTGTCTGGCTTGATTGTGGTGAGGCTGATAGATAAAACCTTGGGTCCCAATACAGCCAGATTCCTTTTAGCACATCTGGAAATCACCTCTTTTGTTTCCAGCTCCTGATGATTGAACTGGAGCACAGAGTAGGTGCAGAATTCCATGCTGAGCAAGAGGTTATGATTCAAAATAGGTAAGAGACAAAGCAGTGGCCAGGCCAGAGAACATCTATTTTTGGCTAGAAGAAAGGTTGTTAAGTGGAGATTTGTTTCTCCTTCTATATACTTTGACACTTGCCAAGCAGACTGCCATGAAAGCTGTTCTTTGTAGCCACCAGCAGAATAATATGTAATCTCAAACACAGTGGCTAAGAACCTAGAGAATGACTTTTCATTCATGTTTAACTCTCTATAAAACAATAGTAATGTAGTAATTACCATTTAGGGGCTTCAAATTATGTTGCAGGCTTTCAAATTTATTTGTCTTTAACATACCATGAACTTAAAAGTGTAGATTCTATGACTACCACTTAAAGAATGAGCCAACTGAGTCTTGAAAAATTCTCTGGAATCAAACCTGGATGTGTATGGCCCCCAAATATTATGTTCTCTTCACTACACCGTGCTGCTAGTGTGCTAGTGGCCATCAAGATTCCATAAAGGCACTTTACTGCCTGTATTAGCTCATTGATCTAATCACCTTTTCAGTAACTTAGCAGTTCTTAAACAAAGGTACAGGTGTAAGTCCCTCCTTCTTAAGTATAGGTTACACATAACGACTTTCTTCTAAAGAGTACAGTGTGGAAAGTGGAAAAAAAAGAGCAGCTTTACAGTGGAGAAATCTGACAAACACTACCACTGACAGGTGATCAAGGTGAACATCAGTAGTGATTACCATATGCCCTTGGGAACATGGGATGAGAAAGACACTTTACCTCTATAGTCTTCCTTCAAAACTCCATAACCGAGGTCCAATCACGAGGAAAACATTGGATAAATCCCAAATGAAGGCCATGCTACAAAATACCTGTCTAATATTCCTCAAAACTGTCCAGTTCAACAAAAACAAGAAAAGTCTGAGGAATTTTCATAGCTGAGAGAAGTCTGAGACATGACAATTAAATGTGATATGATATTCTGGATGGGATCCCAGAACAGAAAAAGGACATTAAGTAGAAAATAAGAAAAATATGAATACCGTATGGACTTTAATTAATAATACTATCAATATTGGTTCAGTAATTGTGAAAAAGGTTCCCTGTGAATATAAGATGCTAACAATAGGGGAAACCGGGCATGAGTTACATAAGCACTATCCATATTATCTTCACAAGTTTTCTGTAAATTATTTTAAAATAAAAAGATTGTTTTAAATATATAAACTCATAATTTAAAATCTACCATAGTATAGTAAAAAGGAATTGACAGCTTGGGAACAGTGCTGTGTAACTGCCTATCCATATGGAGGAAAAGAAGTTAAAACTTGAAAGCTACCTACCACCATGCACAAAAAGAAAATCAAGATAAATTCAGGACCTACATGTGAAAAAACAAAGCTATGAAATAATTAAAAAAATCTTTTCTCATGGATGATCTTATCAAAGTGTGGTCCCCAGACCAGCAATATCAGCATCCTCAAGAAATCTGTTAGAAATACAATTTCTTCGGGGCTCCTGAGTGTCTCATTCAGTTAAGTGACTGCTTTCAGCTCAGGTCATGGTCCTGGAGTCCCAGGATTGAGTCCCACATAGGGCTCCCTGCTCAGCCGGGAGTCTGCTTCTCCCTCTGACCCTCCCCCCTCTCATGCTCTCTCTCTCTCATTCTCTCTCTCAAATACATAAATAAAATCTTAAAAAAAAGAAATGCAATTTCTTGGGCCCCATCCAGAGTAACTCTAGAGGTAGCATCCACCCATCTTTGTTTTAACAGCCCTCCAAGTAGCTGTTATGTATGTTAAAGTGTGAGGACCATTGCAATAGAGTAACACTTCATAAACAAGATAGGAAAGTCAAGCTGAAAAGTGAAAGATTGATAAAAATGGCTGTAGTAATATTTAAAATGTGAAATATTTATTAAACCATTGTCTTAGAAAAAAATAACTGACCAAAGATTAGCATATGAAATATTCAGCACAGATAAATATAGAGCAGTGCTTTTCAACTAAGAGTGATTTTGTCCCCTGGGGAATGTACAGTGTCTTAAGACATTTAGGTCATCAACATTTCAGGAGGACAGTCATTTAGTTGATAGAGGACAACAGGGATGCTGCTAACCATCCTATAATGCACAAATCGCCCCACACAACAAAGAATTATCTGGCTCGGGCGTGATCCCGGCGTTCCGGGATCGAGCCCCACATCAGGCTCTTCTGCTATGAGCCTGCTTCTTCCTCTCCCACTCCCCCTGCTTGTGCTCCCTCTCTTGCTGGCTGTCTCTATCTCTGTCGAATAAATAAATAAAATCTTTAAAAAAAATTAAAAAAAAAAGAATTATCTGGCTCAAAATGCAAATAGTGCTGAGTTTGAGAAAGTGTGATGTAGAGATTTCTTCAAATCATTAAGGAAATGATCATCAGCAAAGTAGTTTGGGCAAGTCACAGAGAAAAAACCCAAAATGACCAATATACATATGATAAGAGGCCCAAATTCGCTAGTAGGTGGGTAAATGCAAATCATCACAACCCTTATTCTGGCAAAAAATAAACAAAACACTGAGTCTTAGAACATCATGTGTATTAGTAACAAATTACCAAAAACTTATGACTTATTCAGGAGGTCAGAAACTCAAGATTAGTTTTACTAAATGGAAGTGAAGGTATAGCATGGCTGGTTCCTTCTGGAGATTCTAGGGGAGAATCTACTTCCTTTCTTTTTCCAGCTTCCAGATGAAGACTGTATTCCTTGCCTCCTGGCCCCTTCCTCCCTCTTTGAGTTCAGCAGCATAGCATCTTCAAATCTCTGACTCTCTTTGATCTCTGCTTCCATCCTCACATCTCCTTCTCTGCCTCTCTCAACTCTATTTATAAAGGACTCCTGTGAATGACATTGGGTCCATGCAGATCACACAGGATTATCTCCCCAATCTCAAGCCTACATTTGCAAATTACCCTTGGCAATTATAAGGTAACCTGTACACAGGTTTCAGGGAATTGAATGTGGGCATCTTTGGAAGGCTGTTATTCAGTCTACCATATCATGCAATGAGGAGAATGTGGGGAAATGAGACACTTCTACTTTGAAAGTGTAAATTGGCACCACTGCTTGGGAGGGCAGTTGGGCATACGTATTAATGTTTAAGTACATCTTTCAACTTGACAACAGCATTTCTTAGTGGCTATCTCTTGAAGAACTATACACATGAGCAAAAGAAGAAATGTGCCCCAGAAGACAAATACAAAGACATTAATTGTAGCAAGGACAGTACAAAAGTGAGAACCCTAGTTATCTTTTAGTTGTAAGGTCAACTCAAATCGAGATATAAATGAGTTTACATTGCTTATTTCATTTACCCTCAAAATAACTTAATAAAGTTATAAATTATTAGGCTTATTTTACTTTGAGAAATGATGAGATGCTAGTTATATTACCAGGGTTTTGTAATTGGAAGAGTCAAGATTTAAACTCCAAATACACATATTTTTCTACTCAATTAAAATACCTCTCTTCTCAGTAAATTTGAGATATAATAGCAAGCAAAATCTTGATGACTTAAAGTGATTACAGATTGTAGCAAGACTTAAGTCTGTTGTTATTAAAGCAAATTTCCTATTAGGAGCTTCTTTAGGGATGTCGGAAGAATGATGCCATGTTAATTACCTAACTAAAATGTGTTTATTTGAAGTCAGCAGCTTTACTTTACTTAACCTATTAAAAATGTACTGACAGTATGATTCTACTATGTGTTTGGTGCTATGTAAGAATTATTAAAATACATTTAAAAAGTTGTTTTACATGCCATTTAGTTATTTGCATGGAGATTATTTGCTTACTTATTTACTTACATTTGAGGAAGTGAGTTGTAGTGTAAGAAACAAAATGAATACCAGGATTGATAAGATAGAATGGAGAGAGAGGAAAGAAGGCAAACTTCAGGCAATCAGGGTACAGTGAATTTTACTTGTACTTTTTGGAGTTGTCATTTAACTGATTAATTGGCAGGTGCAGAGAGGGCAGTTCTGGCATTCTGTCCTTGAGCTGGCTGATTAGTGGATCAAAAAGAAATTTTGGGGGGCACCTGGGTGGCGCAGTTGCTAAGCCTCTGCCTTCGGCTCAGAGCATAATCCCGGCATTCTGGGATCGAGCCCCACATCAGGGTCCTCTGCTAGGAGCCTGCTTCTTCCTCTCCCACTCCCCCTGCTTGTGTTCCCTCTCTCACTGGCTGTATCACTCCCTGTCAAATAAATAAATAAAATCTTTAAAAAAATTTTTGGTTGTTTCATGGACTAATTCCTCCCACTGTGAAATTTTAGCTGAGAAATATGCAGGAAGCCTGACTCAAGTGGCATCACCCAGAGTCTCTAGGGGCACCTGTGCCTTGGTGAGGACTCACCTGTGTGGGTGTCCTCCTGTGTAATTCTCAGTACTGCCCTGTATTCTGCCCACTCAGGTCAGGGGAGCTGTGAGAGGGAGGTTCCTGGATGATCTTCCACTTAGAGAAATTTCAAATTATCTTAAAGGGCCGATAGAAGGGGAAGAATGGGGTGGTAGAATAGGTCATCATTTTAGGGATGAGTAGAGTAACCACCAATACAGTGCTGCCTGCCCAGGAACATAGATAGTTGGGTGCTTTGGGATCCTGGGGAGGCAGAGCTGAAATTGCAAATGCCCCAGAGATCAAACTGCGCATGGCCATGCAGACCTCACCATGGGGCAGTATGTGGCCATCAGTGATTTTTAAGCAGGGTCTGACTGTAATTCAGGAAGTCTCCTGGCTGCAGGGAGGGCAGGGAGTCTGCAGCCAGAAGCCAGAGCCTAGCTGTTGCAGGAGCTCAGGAGTGGGTTTTCGTTTGTTTGTTTGTTTGTTTGTTACATGAGGTACTGTCTCATATTTCCTTCAACTTTAAAAGCATACAATTGTAAATAATTGCAAAAATCATCACCTCAAACTGTAGAAATCAAAATCTTGTAAGGATAGGTTATTCTCAACTGCCTAATCTTGTAAAAATTTACCCAAGCATTTAAACTTTGTTAGAATTTTTAATTCAGTAGTTGAAAATTCAATTTTGTGTTTTAAAGAATTATTCCTAAACTCCTCAGAATTAACAAAGGTTTTTCACTTAGAGAACCCTAAGGAGT
The DNA here is from genome assembly GCF_002007445.2 of Ailuropoda melanoleuca. Lineage (NCBI taxonomy): Eukaryota > Metazoa > Chordata > Mammalia > Carnivora > Ursidae > Ailuropoda > Ailuropoda melanoleuca. The sequence continues at coordinate 38,852,647 of NC_048223.1, forward strand.
ATCGTAATAAGTGTTTGGAAGTCTTCTCTTTGATATCAAAAGCTGCATTTCCAAAGATACAAGAAATCCTAGGGTCTCCTTTGCCACAGCAGGGTTTGCTGGATCTCTCTCTGTGCTCACAGCTCTGTAACCCCCACAGCCAAGACCACAGATCATGCCTCATCATTTATAGGCTTTGCCCATCCCAAGCTCATTCCAGTCATGATTCCAGAAAACTGAAGGAGGAGGTTCAAGCATCATAGATTCACAGGACATCAAGCTGGCATTTTCCTTGCCCTTCCTCAATTTGGAGCTTCATTTTAGCTAAAGTATTTGGGACCTCAACCTAACTTGTGTGACCAAGCTCAATCCATATACCTCAGTGTAGTGGATGCTGTGGTGGACATTTTAGATCTCCCTGCAGGATGAAAGGACTTATTTCCCCAGCTCCTAGAAGTTCTACCAGCAAATAGTACCTTAGTTAATGGGAGTAGCCTTTTCCAAAGTCACACTCTCTTTCCAGGGTAGTTCATATGCAATTACTGGCTGAGGCAAAGACATAATGGCCCATACACCTCACCCCAACTTGGGGAACCTCTGAAGGACTATCTCAATTTCAGATCTCCATCAATTGAACCTTTGTTAACACTGCATCAAGGCCAAGTTCTTCCTCTGCTCAGTCCTTCTTCTTGCTCTTCCTTTCTTTGCTGTTGCTCACAAGAATATTCCCTAGTAAACTCTCCGTGTGCTAATCTGCTTTCCTGGGAACAGATCCTGTGATAGCTGGTGCCAGGAATGGTCTAAGAAAGATGATACCAAGGAGAGATTTGGACTTCATGTGCCTTCCAACCCAGCTAGCAATGAAATCCCCACCTGGATCACAGATTGTCCCTGGTATATAGCTGGGTATTTGTTAAAATTTTCACCCTTGCGTATAACACGCAAGTAATGAATCATGGAACTTTACATCGAAAACTAGGGATGTACTGTATGGTGACTAACATAATATAATAATAAAAAAATTAAAAAAAAACCCTTTCACCCTTGGTGAACTAGAATGACATTGCAGTAGCAAGAAATAACAGAAGCAGGGGCTATGAATTTGCAAAATACTATACATAGTGTATAGTATATACTATAAGGACAGTGAAATTGGGTGGCTGTTGCTAAATGTTATTGATACTTTGGAAAAATGCAAGAAGTCTGAGTGTGGTTAATCAGCAGTTATAAGTTTAATGTGGGATGTAGAGGTTTACATGGTAGCACACAAAGGGTCTTTCATTTCTTATAGCAAGAGGACAAATAAAGCTGTGGACCAAACCCAGGTCTTAATCAGGAGAGTAACAGAGCTCCAAGGTGTATGAAAATTTCAACCTAAACAAGTATGCTTTGGCAAAATCGTTGCCTCTTTTTGGAAAGAATGCGACACTGACATGTGGGATGGGGCATCTGAATTGATGAATCTAAGGATCTTGCGTATTTAGATTTGTGTGACCCCTTTGTGCCTGCTGCAGTGGCTCATACTTCCCTGTTAAGGGGTAGTCCTCTCACATTGCCTGAAGATAATGCAGGTATCTCTCCACTTGAGGACAACCTGTGATGACTCCTTAGGATCTGTTGCTAACTCCCCTTCAGGCTACAAGTTTTAACAGAACTAGCTGGAGTCATGCTAAGACTTAGAAGGAAGAAAAGACAACATATTCCAGAAGAGTTGCAGAACCTAGCCAATGTCTACTGGTAGGAGCTGTATATATATATAAGGACTGGATTTTGAGTGTGCTCAATCAAGGGGACAAGAATGGCAAAAACTTTTATATGTGTTATGTCTCCAATAGGTAGAATACATTGGTCTGTGAAACAAGAGGTGGAAACAGAAGTGTATCACTCACTGTGAGTCCCAGTGATTCCCTTGGGGGAATTTTCAGTTCTTATATTCAAAATTCTGAATTCTAAGTGTTTAGATATGTTAGTTGCCAAGGGTGAAACCCTTCCAACCAGAGAAATATAGCAAGATTCTCACTGAACCACAAGCTATGGCTACCACCTGGATACTGTAACTACCTCTGGCCCAGGGAAGAACAGGAAACAGGAAGAGTCACCGTTTTGGAAAGGATGGTCAACGACTATCAAGAGGAGAAAGGGATACTATTATATGGAGGCAGGGAAGAATATGCTTGGTGTGCAAATATGCACTTGGTCACCTTTTGGTATACTTTCGCCAATTTTCATGGCAAAAAGACAAAGGCAGCAGCCTGGCCTAAGAACATGTTTGTGACAGGGATTCAAATTCTTTAGGAAATTAATTGCCAATCATGTCACAAGATAAACCACTGAAACAGGCAGAAGTATTAGCTGAGAATGAAAGGAATCCAGAATCAACAGTAAAGGGGAGAGACAATTAGTAACTCTTATGACTTCAAGACCAGCTCTACCAGCAGGGGCCATGTTTTTTCCTTTTCTAAGTTTCCCTTAGGAAGAGAGGTCCCCTGGGATACTTCAGTAGCTTCTCCCAGAATTTATTTATAATTAATTAATTAATTAATTAATTTAAAATTCAAGTATAATTAACATACAGTGTTGTATTAGTTTCATGTGTACAATATAATGATTCAACAATTTGTTACATTATTCAGTGCTCATCATGATGAGTGTACTCTTAATCCCCTGCACCTGTTTCACCCTTTGCCTCACCTACTTCCCTCTGGTAACCATCAGTTTGTTCTCTACAGTTAACAATCTGCTTTTTTGTTTATCTCTTTTTTTCTTTGCTCATTTATTCTGTTTCTTAAATTCCACATATGAGTGAAATCAAATGGTATTTCTCTTTCTCCGATTGACTTATTTCACTTAGCATTATATCATCTAGATCCATCCATGTGTTACAAATGGCAAGACTTCATTCTTTTTTATGACTGAATAATATTCCATTATATATATATATATATATAATGTGATATATATATATTATATATATATATAATGTGATATAGATATAGATATAGATATAGATATCACATATTCTTAATCCATTCATCTATCAGTGGACACTTGGGATACTTCCATAATTTGGCTATTGTAAATAATGCTGCAAGAAGCATAGGGGTGTGTATATCTTTTTGAATTAGTGTTTTTGTTTTCTTTGGGTAATTACTCAGTAGTGGAATTATTGGATGATCTGGCCATCTACTTTTAATTTTTTGAGGAACCTCCTGCTTTCCACAGTGGCTGCACCAGTTTGCATTCCCGCAAACAATCCATGAGGGTTCCTTTTGCTCCACAATCTTGTCAACACCTGTTGTTACTGGTGTTTTTGATCTTAGCTATTCTGACAGGTGTGAGGTGGTATCTCCTTGTAGTTTTGATTTGCATTTCCCCCATGAATAGTGATATTGAACATGCTTTCATATGTCTGTTGAGCATTTATACATCTTCTTTGGAAAAATGTCTATTCATGTCTTCTGCCCACTTTAAAATGAATTATTTGCTTTCTGGTGTTGTGTAAGATCTTTATATATTTTGGATATTAACCCCTATTGAATTGCAAATATCTTCTCCCATTTGGTGGGTTGTCTTCTTGTTTTGTTGATTGTTTCCTTTGTTGTGCAAAAGCTTTATTTTTTTTGTGTAGTCCCAATAGATTAATTTTGCTTTTGTTTCCCTTGTTGAAGGAGACATATCTAGAAAAATGTTTCTTTTTTTAATAATAATATTTTTTATTATATTATGTAGGTCACCATACAGTACATCCCTGGTTTTTGATGTAAAGTTCCATGATTCATTACTTGCGTATAACACCCAGAGCACCATGCAATACGTGCCCTCCTTAATACCCATCACCAGCCTATCCCATTCCCCACCCCCTCCCCTCTGAAGCATGTTTCTATGGCTGATGTCAAAGAGATTACTGCCTGTGTTTTCTGCTAGGAATTTTATGGTTTCAAGTCTCACGTTCAGATCTTTAATCCATTTTGGATTTATTTTTGTGTGTGATTGTCCAGTTTCATTCTTCTGCATGTAGCTTTCCAGTTTTCCCAACACCATTTTTTAAAATTTGTTTTTATTTATTTTTTTTATTATGTTATGTTAGTCACCATACAGTACATCCTTAGTTTTTGATGTAATGTTCCATGATTCATTGTTTGCTTATAACACCCAGTGCTCCACACAGTATGTGCCTTCCTTAATACCCATTGCCGGCCTATCCCCATCCCCCAATCCCCTCCCCTCTGAAGCCCCCAGTTAGTTTCCCAGAGCCCATAGTCTCTTGTGGTTCATTCCCCNTCCCCCTCCCCTCTGAAGCCCTCAGTTTGTTTCCCAGAGTCCACAGTCTCTCATGGTTCATTCCCCCTTCTGTTTACCCCCCCCTTCATTCTTCCCTTCTTTCTCCTACCGATCTCCCTGCTATTTCTTATGTTCCATAAATGAGTGAAATGATATGATAATTGTCTTTCTCTGCTTGACTTATTTCACTTAGCAAAAACTCCTCCAGTCCCGTCCATGTTGCTGCAAATGTTCGGTAATCATTCTTTCTGATGGCTGAGTAATATTCCATTGTATATTTGGACCACATCTTCTTAATCCATTTGTCTGTTGAAGGGCATCTTGGCTCCTTCCACAATTTAGCTATTGTGGGCAATGCTGCTATGAACATTAAGATGCATATGGCCCTTCTCTTCACTACTTCTGTATCTTTGGGGTAAATACCCTGTAGTGCAGTTGCTGGGTCATAGGGTAGCTCTATTATTAACTTTTTGAGGGACCTCCATGCTGTTTTCCAAAGTAGCTGTATCAACTTGCATTTCCACCAACAGTGTAACAGAGTTCCCCTTTCTCCACATCCTCTCCAACATTTGTTCTTTCTTGCCTTGTTAATTTTTGCCACTCTAACTGGCATAAGGTGGTATCTCAAGGTGTTTTTGATTTGAATTTCCCTGCTGGCTAATGATTTTGAACATTTTTTCATGTGTCTGTTAGCCATTTGTATGTCTTCATTGGAAAACTGTCTGTTCATATCTTCTGCCCATTTTTTGATTTATTTGTTTCTCGTGTGTTGAGTTTGAGAAGTACTTTATAGATCTTGGATACCAGTCTTTTATCTGTAGTGTCATTTGCAAATATCTTCTCCCATTCCGTGGGCTGCCTCTTAGTTCTTTGGACTGTTTCCTTGGCTGTGCAGAAGCTTTTTATCTTGATGAAGTCCCACAAGTTCGTTTTTTCTTTTGTTTCTCTTGCCTTTGGAGATGTGTCATGAAAGAAGTTGCTGTGGCCAATATCAAAGAGGTTACAGCCTATGTTCTCCTCTATGATTTTGATGGATTCCTGTCTCACATCAAGATCTTTCATCCATTTGGAGTTTATCTTTGTGTGTGGTGTGAGAGAGTGGTTAAGTTCCATTCTTTTGCATATAGCTGTCCAATTTTCCCAGCACCATTTATTGAAGAGACTGTCTTTTTTCCACCGGATGTTTTTTCCTGCTTTATGAAAGATTAGTTGCCCAAAGAGCCGAGGGTCCATTTTTGGGTTCGATATTCTGTTCCATTGGTCTATGTGTCTGCTTTTGTGCTAGTACCATGCTGCTTGGTGATCACAGCTTTGTAGTATAGCTTGAAATCAGGCAACGTGATGCCCCCAGCTTTGTTTTTCTTTTTCAACATTTCCTTGGTGATTCGGGGTCTTTTCTGGTTCCACACAAATTTTAGGATTGTTTATTCTAGCTCTTTGAAAAATGTCATTGGTATTTTGATCGGGATAGCATTGAAAGTGTAGATTGCTCTGGGTAGCATGGACATTTTAACTATGTTAATTCTTCCAATTCATGAGCATGGAATGTTTTTCCATCTTTTTGTGTCTTCTTCACTGTCTTTCAAGAGTGATCTCTAGTTTCTAGAATATAGATCCTTTACCTCTCTTGTTAATTCTGAGATATGATTTTTGGTGCTATTGTAAATGGAATGGATTCCCTAATTTCTCTTTCTTCAGTCTCATTGTTCATGTATAGAAATGCAACTGATTTCTGAGCATTGATTTTTGTATCCTGCACATTACTGAAGTATTCTATAAGTTCTAGTAATTTGGGGGTGGAGTCTTTTGGGTTTTCCATATAGAGTATCATGTCATCTGTGAAGAGAGACAGTTTGACTTCTTCTTTGCCGATTTGGATACCTTTTATCCCTTCTTCTTGTCTGATTGCTGTTGCAAGGACTTCTAGTACTATGTTGAATAATAATGGAGAGAGTGGGCATCCTTGTCATGTTTCTGATCTTAAGGGAAAGGCTTTCAGCTTTCCCGCATTGAGAATGATATTCGCTGTAGGCTTTTCATAGATGGGTTTTATGAAATTGAGGCATGTACCTTCTATCCCTACACTCTGAAGGGTTTTAATCAGGAAAGGTTGCTGTATTTTGTTAAATGCTTTTTCTGCATCCATTTAAAGGATCATACGATTCTTGACTCTTTTCTTGTTGATGTGATCTATCACACTAATAAATTTGTGAATGTTGAACCACTCTTGCATCCCAGGGATGTATCCCACTTGGTCGTGATGGATAATCCTCTTAATGTACTGTTGGATTCTATTTATTGAACAGACTGTCTTTTCTCCATTGTATGTTCTTACCTCCTTTTTCATGGATTAATTGACCATATAAGCATGGGTTAATTTCTGTGCTCTCTAACCTGTTCTATTGATCTGTGTGTGTGTTTTTGTGCCAGTACCATACAGTTTTGATTACTACAGCTTTGCAGTATACCTCGAAACCTGGGATTGTGATATCTCCTAGAATTTATTTAAAGAATTGGACTTGAGTGCTGCAAAGGGGTGGGGAGGTGGAGGGACTCTAGTGGACACTAAATTGTCTGTCAGGACTGAAGGTCTTATTTTCCCAGATGGTAGGAGTGCTTCCATCAGGCAGTTCTTACCTATTGGTCTTCTTTGGGAAGTGCCTAAATGGAAAGAGATGCTTGGTCCAAGGTTATTCCTATTATGGGCCAGCCCACGTCTAATGACAGTTGAAACAAGGCTATGAAGGCTCCCACTTGAAACACTGCAGAAGAGCTAACTTAATTAGGATTCCTTATAATCTCAGCTGAGGACTTTTTTTGAAACTATATCATAATTCAACCTTGCCCTCTCCTTAATTCTTCCCCTTTCCTTTCCCTGCCACAGATATTGTCCTCTGAAATAGTCTTAATACATTTTTTGAGTATAGTTGACATACAGTGTTACGATAGTTTCAAGTATATGGCTTAGTGATTTCACAAGTTTATATATTATGATATGGTCATCACTGTATAGGTACCATCTGTCCCATTACATTGTTATTACAATATTGTTGACTATATTCCTTATGCTCTGCTTTTTATTCCTACTCATTCCATAACTGGAGGCCTGTATCTCCCTTTCTTCTTCACCCATTTGCCCATCCCCCCACTTGGCCCCATTTTTGGCAGCCATCAGTTTGTTCTCTGCATTTATAGTTCTGATTTTGCTTTTTGTTTTCTTCATTTTCTTAAATTCCATTTATGAGTGGAATTATGGTGTTTTCTTTCTCAGTCTGACTTATTTCACTAAGCGTAATGCTCTCTAGGTCCATCCATGGTCTCAAATGGCACAATCTCATCCTTTTTTTTATGGTTGCATAATATTCTGTCATGTATATATACCACCTTTTTGTTATCCATTTGTCTATTGATGGACACCTAGTAATTTTTTTTTTTGTATACTAATCTTCATCACTACCTCCTAATGAAGTCAACCTACAACACCAAATGAATCTAATGGCTGGACCCTTATATTATTTCTCTGGATCTTTGTCCTTAGCTGGTATCATGTCTTGGGCTTTGAGCTTCTTGAAGTTGGGAATCCATATTTCTCTGGTCAGCTCCAATGATAAAGAGCTTTGTTTCTTATTTGACCACAACTACCTGAACTTGGACTTTTATATCAGTCAAAAGCACATATCCTCCCACCATGCTCCATCATCCTTGAAGAGTATTTCTTATCCTTGTTAGCTCATTGCTGGTGCTCCCAAAACAGTCTTCTTTAGGCCTCCGCCTGTTTATTTACTTCTGGGATCTCCTTTTGTGATTCAGCCTGCTGCACCTATCTTCTGTTTCTGCTTTGATCTTAGTGTCTGTGGCTTGGGTGTAAGTAGAGTGAAGACTGACTTCTTTTCTCTCACAGGCCGTATAGATTCTGGTGTCTAAGATGAGGCTGGGGAAATGTTACCACATGGAAATAAAGACAAGTCTCCCTAAGAAATTAGCCATCTGCAGGAACCTCTGCAGAAATAGCCTTTACTACATGGTGATTTGCAGACTGACAGTGTTAAGGGAACAGGAAACAACCCTTTAAACTGTAACCATCACAAAAGAAGCTATAATTTTGGAAATTGACATGTGGAAAGGTGTTATATGCTAACAATTACAATAAGGAAACTGGTGGTCAGAATGGAATGAAAACAAAGAGGAGTCCCTTGGAAGAAAGGCTCTTTAGACAAGATTTGGTCCCTGCAGAAAATTGAATGGCTAAAACATCCAGCCAGAAAAAGCTCATTATCAATGTTTAACTTATTATTATGTTTAATGACAGCATCTGTTCCCTGGTCTCCTCTTCATATCCTGAAGAGAAAGTGTCCTGTTCAGAGCACCAGTCTCACCTTCCAGGGTAGACAGATATGAGATATTATGAATATATTATAACTCTATGAAGCTGAAGTTGACTTCAGAATACAAATTTTATGTACTAAACTAACGAGTAAATTTTCTTTTTTGGACTTCATAAAAAAAAAGTGAAATCTCCATGCTATATTTGCAACACCTAGAAAGTACCTGTTGCATAGTAAGAACTTAACAATTACACTACTATTAGAATCCCTTCCAAAATATGCCTCTATTAGAAACTAAGTTTAAACACTTTAAAAAGTTATAAATAGGTTAAAAGTAAAAGGATGGAAAAGATATACTTATGTATATACTAACAGTAAAAACAAAATACTTTGGGTAGCTATGTTACTATAGATATAACAATATCAACTTTAGAGCTTAGGAAATTACAGAAATAAAGAAATGCATTACGTAGTGACAAAAGGGTCAATTCACCAAAAAGACATAACATTTCTAAATGTGTATGCCCCTTACAAAAGCATTTCAAAATACATGAAGTGAAAGTTGATAGAACTGAAAGCCAAAATGGACAAATTAGATTCACAGAGTTGAAGACTTTCATCCCATTTTCTAAATAATCAATAGAAAGAGTAGAGAGAAAATCAGTAAAGAGGTAATAAACTTAGATCTAATTGAGATTTATAAACTACCCCACCCACCAAACAAAATACACATTCTTTTCAAGTCCAAATGAGCACTTCCCAAGAGTTACCACACCACCATAGAACAAATTGTAAAAATTTTTGAAGAATTGAAATCTTAAAAATTTTGTTTTTGTAATGGAACTAATTAAATAATCAACAGAAAGCTAGCTGAAAAATCTCTCAAAATTTGAAAAGCAAACAGCACACAATTATTAAGCCAAGGACCATAAAGGAAGTCTAAAGGAAGATTAGAAAATATTTTGACAGAACAAAAATGAAAATACAAAATAGCAAAATTTATGAGATGCAGCTCAAACAGTGCTTTAGAGGGAAATTTATAGCATTAAAAGTTAATGTTTTAGTTTGCCAGAGCTCCATAACAAAGTAGTACAAACTGAGCGGTTTAGACTACATTTATTGTCTCACAGTTATGAAGGCTAGAAGTATGGAATCAGGATGTTGGCAAGGTTGATTCTTTCTGAGGGCTATGAGGGAAGAATCTTTTCTAGGGTTTTCTCTCCTTAACCTATAGGTGGTCATGTTTATGTTCACGTGGTATTCTCCCTGTACGTGCGTGTGCATCCAAATTTCTTCTTCTTCTAAGGTCTCCATTATATTGGATTAAGGGCCCAACCTACTGCAGAATGATCTCATTCTAATTTAATTACATCCTCAAAGACTTTATTTCCAAATGAGGTCACATTCTCAGGTACTGGGAGTTAGAACTTCATTATATGAAATTAGGGGAGGACACAATTCAATTCATGACAATTTACATTATAAAATAAGACCTTATTTTTTTATTTTTAATTTTAATTTTATTTTTTTAGAGAGAGAGAGAGAGAGAACACACAAGCTGTGGGGAGAGAGGTAAAGGAAAAGGGTGAGAGACAATCTTAGGCAGGCTCCAGGCTCAATGAGGAGCTAGACGTGGAGCTTGTTCTCACAAGAACTGAGATCATGACCTGAGCTGAAATCAAGAGTCTGACACTTAACCAACTGAGCCATCCAGGCACCCTGACCTTACTTTTATAAGAAAGAAATCAACAACCTAATTTTCTACCTCAAGAAAGTTGAAAAAGCAAAAAGGGAAAGGATGGCAATAATTTAGTTAAGAGCAGAAGTCAATTAGAATAAAAACAGAATAACAATACAGAAAATCAATGAAACCAAAATCTTACTTTTGAAATGGTCAATGAAATTGTTATACCTTTAGCCAGACTCACAAAGTGAAAGAGAATGTGCAAATTACCATGATTAAGAATGAGAAGGGATATCAATAGAGAACTCACAGGCATTGAAAGGGTAATAAAAAATATTAAAATATTAATAGAAAGTAATAATAAGGAAATATCACAAGTGTTAGAAAATATTAGAATTCCAATCATATAAATTTGATGATATCAATAAAATGGAGTAATTCCTTGAAAACCACAAACTACCCAAACTCACTAAGGATAGATAACCTGAATAGAATGTATCTATTGAAGAAATTGAATTCATAGTAAAAAAAAAAAATGCCCCCAAAAGTAAACTCCAGCCTCAGATAGTTTCACAGGCAGAGAAGAAAAGGCAAAGTCTGCAAGATTGGTAAGGAGGTCCCCAAGGTAGGAGACCTCCTTTATTAATTGGTCTTCCCCCATGGTTTACCCCGTAAAGCTCTACAGCACTGGCGTCACTCGAGAACTCCTAAAGTTTTGACCCCTGGTGGGAGAGAAGGAGGATCTGTTCATCCAGGGAGCTAACTCCCCTTTCTAGACAATTGTAGATACTAAGGACCTCAGAATTCATTTCTCAGGTGTTCCTGAGATTCCTTCTAAGAGTCTACCTGGGTCTTTTTCTGAGTGTACCGCTATGCTCAAGAGTTGTTTTCAGGGGCGCCTGGCGGGAGCATCTGACTTTGGCTCAGGTCCTGATCTCAGGGTCTGGGATTGAGCCCCGTGCTCAGTGGGGAGTCTGCTTATCCCTCTCTCTCTCCCTCTGCCCTCATCCTACTCATGCTGTCTCTCAAAGAAAAATAAATAAATAAATAGTTAATAAAATCTTTAAAAAAAAGTTGTTTTCAGAAAGCATAGACTGGGTTGGACAGTCTTAGAAGCTTCCTAGGGGAGTCCACACGGTGTGCAGGAAGACCTTTGGGGAACAGAGAGGAGACGGGTGAGAGGAGGGAAGGGTGACTTCAGGTGGGGGCCAGAGGCTGGGGGGCTGACTTTCTTCTTTGCATTGCCATGTTATAGTGGGAATTTGCAAGGAGTTTGAGTGTTCTAAACTTGAACCTGGATATCATAAAGCCATATTTTTTAAGATGGGAAGTTAAAATGCATGTTATTCAGGCTTTTGCTAGCTTGATGTATAACTGTTCAATACCTGGGCATGTGGTTAATAGGACCCATTTGTGCTCTTATTCTGAGCCCCTCAGTATTAAGTACTGGAGTGGGGGAGGGACCCTGTTTACTGCCATATTCTGAGCACCTAAAACAATGTTTGGCACAGAGCGGGCAGTCAATAATAATTTTGAATTAATTAATATGTAGATTAATAAATGAGTTTAGTTCTCACCACATGCCTGGAACGATCCTAGGTGAGAAGAAGGTGGTAATGGTATAAATCATTGACACAATGGTGGATAATTAGAGCATGATTTGAGAAGAAAAATCCTTTATGAGATTAGACATAAGCAATGTGTTATTCTCCGCTCTGCTGGCCTGTGCAGAAGTGAAGTCTGAGAGCACATCTTGGATGAGCATCCTGATTCCTGATGGGCTGCCACATGCTGTGTTTCAAGAATACTAGGCTTAGCCCTTTCATTGGAACTCATTAAGTCTCCAGTGTGGGTCCCAACCATGAAAAGATGTTGTGGTGACTCAGATGGTTTCTCCATTCTCCGGGACCTTACTCAGTATTTGTCATGTTTGCCAAGGAGAGGTTGATTCTCAGAAAGAACTTTGGTTCAAGAATGATTTCTGAACTTTTAAGAATATCAGCTCTGAAATAACTGATTGTAATCTTATAATAAAATTAATTTGAGAACATAGCGTGAGAAATTATAGTGGTAGAACGTGTTTAGCCCATACTGATAAAAATTCTCCATTTACTATTTGAATTTAATTGAAACAGCTTTTAAAATAAATTTCCAAGCTCGTTATGTTCCTGTAACCCAAAGTCATGGTTATTACTCAACTTCAAGATGAATTATTTTCAGGCATTCTTTATATCAGGGAGAAAATACAGCAAACAAGCAATTCAATTATTTAAAAGAACATTGGAGCAATTAAACTTTTCCTACAAATACCACATGAGTAAAGCAGAATGACAGAAAGTAATGTATTAACTGTTTGCCATTCAAATGGCTCATTGAATCTCCAACAGTCATATGCTACAAATAGGATATTTATATCACATGCAAATTTAGTGCCTAGAAAGGCATCAATAGTAAACATTCATATGGCTCATTGGCTTATGGTCTTTAATGATTAAGCCACAAAGGAATAATTATTTCACCAATACCTCATTTATCTTCTCTGTAACTTCCTCCTTAGTTCTGTTAATTCTGTTATTAAGTAAATGGCAATAGCCACCATTTCTTTTAAAATGTAACTAACTGCTAAGTGGAGAACTGTAAGGTAAAATAAAATATATTTATAAATGTGTGACTGTTTACATTGCTTTTGAGTTGAAAATCTGTCTCTAAAATAAGACGAGCAGACACAAGATATTCAATCCTGAATAAAATAATACTTAACATGTATTTACTGTAATGGACACAGTACAGAACTATAGCGTTGTTATTATTTGATTAAGGCCTTTGCCTAGACTAGTTATATTTATATCAGGAAATTGAAAAACCCATTTAGATTTCAAATGCATTCCTATAACCTATAATCCTATCATCAGTATGAAAATATGAAGAATACAATTTACAAAGTGTTGAATACACTAGTACAGTGGTATACAAGTATAGTTGTACTAAAAGGTCTCTGGAGAAAAAGAAAAAAATCATATAAAATTGGCTTCTAATATTAAATGTGATCAGTGGCTTAATTAATGAATGAGATAATAATTTTCCTAATGTAATTATTACCCAAATATCTGTCTTTAGTTCACTATGTGCCCTCTGTGTGTGTGTACGTATGTGTGCTGTTTATTGCGATGGCATTTTATGAATACATTCATTACTACATCTTTAAGAGATACTAGACACATTTCTAATTTTTTTCTCCTAGTGATAATCTGTTTTTCTTTATGTTCTGATTCCTTATCTTTAAATTTGCTTACTGAATTTTTAATTTATATCATTATCATTTTTGTCTCTAATATTTCTTTTCCTCTGTAGTCTTCATTTTATTACAACTACTTGCAATATAACAGAAGCAGTGTTTTTCCTCTCTGTCATTTGAGGATATTAATTTTTATCATATTTCCCTCTACCCATAACATTGTCTATTGTTCTTCTGTGTTCCTTACTCTACCTTTTTTAAAAAATTTTTTTCTCTGATCTCCATGTTAAATGTTTCCTCAAATGTTTGGTAATTCTTGGTTCTTAGAAACACATTAAACTGATATTTGGTAACTCACTCTGTGTGTTTTGAGGTGGTGTGGTGGTGGTGGAATGGTACCACCTGCCAAGTGATGCACTTCATTATAAATTGGTCAGGCAGAGGAATGTTTATGGGACAACCAAAGGTTAATGGATGTTGGTCTTGTAGATTTTTTTTATCTTGAGCTGGCTAGTTTCCCCAGAGAGAAAACTTCAATCTCTTGTTTGAATATATTATATAAAGTTGACTTCCAGGGTTTGGGAATTGAACAGGGAAAATTGAACCGGGGCTCACTTTTGAAAGCAGGCCAACTTTCACTTAATCTCTTTTCAGTGTTGGGATATTCCCAAAACTTCCTTATGTCTCATACTCTCAAGGCCCGACATTTTTTCAGTTAAGATTTAGAGAGTAAATAGGGTTCTTCCAGTGAGAGGAAAGGCAAGTAACTCAGCTTGATAGGAAAGATAAGGAGATCCAGATTTCTCATTGCTCCTTAGTCAAACTTTCAACAACGTTTACTGTTTTCCAAGGTCATATAGCTCTCCTGACCTCAGAAGTACCTAATGCAGCAAATTTGTATGCATTTGGGGGTAGAGAAGGTCTGTGACAGGAGTCACCTTGCTGCTTTTTGATTTTCATACCCCAACCCACCACCACCAGCAGCAGCTCAAGTTATATTTAGCCTTCTCTTCTCTGTCGGTCAAGGTGCTTCTTATCTATCCTCCATTTTCCTTTCCTAGTCTCTTTCTCCACCCCTCACCTCACTTTGTGGATTTCTGTCATTTTGATGGGATTTAAAAATCATTATATGAATAGACACTTTTCCAATGAAGACATACAAATGGCTAACAGACACATGAAAAAACGTTCAAAATCATTAGCCATCAGGGAAATTCAAATCAAAACCACACTGAGATACCACCTTATGGCAGTTAGAATGGCAAAAATTGACAAGGCAAGAAACAACAAATGTTGGAGAGGATGTGGAGAAAGGGGATCCCTCCTACATTGTTGGTGGGAATGCAAGTTGGTACAGCCACTCTGGAAAACAGTGTGGAGGTCCCTTAAAAAGTTAAAAATTGAACTACCCTATGACCCAGCCATTGCACTACTGGGTGTTTACCCCAAAGATACAGACGTAGTAAAGAGAAGGGCCATATGCACCCCAATGTTCATAGCTGCATTGTCCACAATAGCCAAATCATGGAAGGAGCCGAGATGCCCTTCAACAGATGACTGGATTAAGAAGCTGTGGTCCATATATACAATGGAATATTACTCAGCTATCAGAAAGAACGAATTCTCAACATTTGCTGCAACATGGACGGCACTGGAGGAGATAATGCTAAGTGAAATAAGTCAAGCAGAGAAAGACAATTATCATATGATTTCTCTCATCTATGGAACATAAGAACTAGGA
>NC_048223.1:38867994-38886127 GCF_002007445.2 Ailuropoda melanoleuca
GAAAGGGATAAAGAAAGGGGGGTAATCAGAAGGGGGAATGAAGCATGAGAGACTATGGACTCTGAGAAACAAACTGAGGGCTTCAGAGGGGAGAGAGGTGGGGGAATGGGATAGGCTGGTGATGGGTAGTAAGAAGGGCACGTATTGCATGGTGCTGGGTGTTATATGCAACTAATGAATCATGGAACTTTACATCAAAAACCAGGGATGTACTGTATGGTAACTAACATAATATAATAAAAAATATATATTATTATAAGAAAAAAATGACAAAAAATCATTAAAATTGATAATAATATTGATGATGTGCCATTTTCTAAAATCTCCCACTAAAGGGAGTTAACCGGGAGTTGGAAAAAGACCACAATAAGGAAAGTGTGTTAGTCTGTTCAGGTGGCAATAATAAAATGCCACAGACTGGGTCGCTTTTAGACAACAGAAACCTATTTCTTACAATTCTGGTGGCTGGAAGTCCAAGATCAGGGTGCCAGCATGGTCAGGTACTGGTGAAGGCCCTCTTCTGGGCTGTAGACTACAGATTTCTTGTTTTGTCCTCACCTGGTAGAAGGGCTGGGGAGTTCTAGGAAGTCTGTTTTGTAAAGGCACTGATCCCATTCATGTGGCTCCACCCTCATAGCCAAAGCATCTCCCAAAGCCCCACCTCCTAACATCATCACTGTGGGAATTAGAATTTCAACACACCAATTTTGGGGAGACGCAAATATTCAGATCCAAATAGAGGGGTAGTAAATTGTATGGTCTGTTGCCATGTGCATTTAAAGAGATTCTCCTGTGGGTCTTGGGAAAAGGGACGAGAAATAATTCAGCAATAAGCTTTAAGGATGGCATCTAACCCTTCCCCAGGCCCTTTGGCACTTGGGTTATAAGAGGGTAACCATCAGTCAGAGGGTCCCTAAAAAAAAAAACCTCTTTAGAGTGTTTCAAGTGTCAGTGAGTTTCAGAGGTAAAGGAAATCTAAAAGAAGAGATTGAGGAAGTAGGAAATTTTGTTGATAGTCCAGATGGAGTATTCCAGAGAGCATGAGGGAAAGGTTTGAACACCAGGCAAGGAGTGAAAATTTGTGTTAAGTTATGAATGTACAGAGCCCTATGAGGAAAATGTCATACTGTTAATGATGACATGGGTGGCTTGGACACAATGGTGACAGCACTTATGAGGGGTGTAAGAATCAAAGGGTCTGTCCTGGTGGCCTAAGGGAAAGGTGAATTGCTGGTTCTAAGTCCAGAATCCTTCTCATGCCTGGTCTCTTGTGCCACTGTGATTGGTGGAACAGGGGGCATGGCTATAACGACTGAACCAAGACCAGCAGGACTCTGGGAGGTCCCTTGCATCAGGTCCCTATTGACCTCCTTTCTTGACTGAAGTAAGTGGTGTGGTTTGTCCTAGCTCACCACATTCTCTGAGGCCTCCAACCACACAACTGTGGCCTGGATCTGCCATTAATGATGTGCGTGGGCCTCACTTCCCTCACATAAAAAAGGAGGACATTGGCCTACTTTGGTGCTTCTCAAACTTTTTCACTACACATCTCCTAGAGAAGCCTACGAAGGTGGCCTGAATAAACTTAGCATTTATCACATTTTAGCTTCACATTCGATGTGAAGTTTAAGTGGGAAATAATACTAGCCTGTGTGGTGCGATCATTTCTTGACATATTAATTGGATTTTACATTTTCTGCGGCATGAACCATGTCAAATTAGAGCTATGTGTGTGGCGTTCCCTGTACTTTGCCTCTTCTGTTTCAGAGAAGTTGCCAGATTCTTAATTTTTCTACCTCATGTTTTTTTTTCAGAGTATAAGTAAGACAGAAGCTGATGAATGTTAACCATCCTGCCTGTGAAAATCAGAACTCATGAAGCAGTCTGTCCTAGGTATGGGATTAGATAACATTGACGGATAGACCCGTGGGCCAGGAGAGGGGAGTATTTCCCCCCAGTCTGGGAGGAGGACAGAGTTTGGGGCCTGTGTATAGTGTGTACTTGGGGCCCACTCCTGGCTGCACCCAGAAGAGTATGTGGTACACATCCAAGGCTTTACCCTTGGTCTGGGGGCTCTAGCATCAGGGAGATTTTCCCATGTCTAATTTTAGCTCTGTTTTAGCATATTTGATGGTTTTAAGAGATATCAGATCATTGAACAAAAAGGATATCAGCAGTGACTGTGATGGATTGAAGATAAGACAATCCTTATCCCATTTGGGGGAACTTCATGGAGGACTCCAGATTCTTGAATGATCCCAGAGGGAACCTGACCAGCTGTCACTTAGATTCACTTTTGTGATAGTCTTGCAGGCACTACTGAGTCACATTTGGCCCCTTGACCTTGGTAAACTCTCTTGGTCTCCTTTCCTTCATTGGAGAATTGAGAAAGTAGGTCTGCATGATTTTCATGGGCATATCCAGTTTTAAAATAAAATGTGATCAGGCAGGCAATCCTGCCCAGAAGACTCTTCCTCAAGTCTCCTCTTTGCCACCCCCTAAACCAAGGTCATGCTCCGGAGTAGCATAGCCAGTTTCACTAGGCCATTGCATTCTAAATGGGAGAGAAGTATGTCTTTTGACAGCTTCTTTTCATGTTTCTCTGCCTAGGAGTGTTAGAGAGTTCATTCTGAGCATTAAAATTAGGAAACATTGAGCAATTTCTTTGTTCTTCCTCCTAGCAGAGCCAACTTCAAAAGCACAACAAAATTAGCAAGAAATATGATGTAAAGAACAAACATTATTTAAGTCTATGAAGCTCAATAGCATTTTTTAAAATGATGAAAAACTAAGACTTTATAAAGATGTAAGAAATTAAAATTAGTAAATTTTAGTAAATAGATTAATATATATATACATATTATATTTGCTTCCTATATATAACATGTCAAGCAAATACCCTAAAAGAAAAATTTCACTCCTTTTTTGTGCTTCAAAGTAAATAGTTGTCCAACCCTTAATACTAAATGCATTTATACTTTCAAAGAGAATAAAAGGAGGCCAAGGGTTAACACATCCTCACCTTTTCTCAAGCATGCTCTCTACTGCCTTTCCCCATATAAATCTGAGGTAGAGCAGTCACTCACCAAAAACACTAAAAATTCATGCATCCTTAAGCATGTGGAAATTCCTGCAATTACGGGTGTCTTCTGTTTACACTAGTATATGGCTTCTGTTTACACTAGTAAACTAAGACTTTATAAAGATGTAAGAAATTAAAATTAGTAAATTTTAGTAAATAGATTAATATATATATACATATTATATTTGCTTCCTATATATACATGTCAAGCAAATACCCTAAAAGAAAAATTTCACTCCTTTTTTGTGCTTCAAAGTAAATAGTTGTCCAACCCTTAATACTAAATGCATTTATACTTTCAAAGAGAATAAAAGGAGGCCAAGGGTTAACACATCCTCACCTTTTCTCAAGCATGCTCTCTACTGCCTTTCCCCATATAAATCTGAGGTAGCAGTCACTCACCAAAAACACTAAAAATTCATGCATCCTTAAGCATGTGGAAATTCCTGCAATTACGGGTGTCTTCTGTTTACACTAGTATATGGAAAAGTTGGGACTTAAGCCGCCATCTTGACATTAACATCATAAGCATACAGTTATGCTAGTTTAGCAATGGCATTTAGTCAAGATTACATAGACGAAGGGTAGAGATTTTGGATTCAGAAACCTGGGTTTACAGTTCAGCTTTGTTACATAGGTAAAAGAAGAAGTTAATATCATGGAGCTTTCATGAAGACATAGATCCTGCTTTTCCCCAAAACACATAGTTGAATCCAATTCATCTTGGCCAAGTTCCACAGCTTTACACCAGTGCTTCAGTGTGTGGTGTGATGGGGACCTTGAGGTATAGAGAGGGGTTGGAGTTCCTGAATTTCAACTAGATCTCAGGGGATGTGGATGCTGCTGGTCTGCACACCACTCTTTGACCAGCAAGGCTTTTGCTGTACCACAAGTAATCATGTAATACACATCCAGATTAACTTTTCAAACATGTGCTAAAAATAAAATGCTTTTCCCAAACAATTTCAGTTGAAATATCCATTACTTCTCATAATTTGCAAAATGAATAATTCTGCGCTAAATAAAAATGTAAATATAATGAAGCTTTTAAGGCAGGAAAGATCATATCTCATCTAGCAGATGGGATCAAGAGATCATGACAGAAGAGAGGCAGTCTGCATGGAAGGGTAAAAGGACTTGGATAGGTAAAATGCCATTACAGCAGCTAGCAGCAACAGCAAATATCTGTATGGCACTTAGTGTCTGCCAGGCACTGTTCCAAACCTTCTACACATATGAACTCATTGTGCCCTCTAAACACCTCTGAGCAAAGTTCTTCTATTACATCATTTTAAGGATATAATTGACATCACTGGGACACAGAGGTTAAATGATTATACTTTCCCAAAGTCACAAAACTAGGAAGTAAGGAGCACCAATTTGAATGTGGGCAGGCTTCAGAGACTACCTTCTAGAGCACTCTGCTGTACTGATCCATAAGATGGAAAATACAGCATGCTTCTGGGAAGGTTAATCCACCCAGGATAGTGTGAAGGGTGCATGAAATACAGAGAGCAGGTGGGAGTAGAGCCACAGATCAATCAGGATGGTAGTGCAAAAAAGGTAAGAAGTTTGGACTGGATTCAGTAGGTAAAAATGCCATGAATGTTCAGCTCTGAAATTGACTTACTTATTCAAATCTATCAGAATCCCCCAGAAGGTGGTAAAGAATATTTTAAGCACATTTGTGGTTTAAAGATTTTTAATGTACAATCAACATAGACATTACTTTCAACAGACATGTGTTCAGTTCCTTCCTCTCCCATTTAGTGGTTGTTGGCCATTAAATAAATGGAAGAGTATGAACATTTTTATCTTTTTATGGTCTACTGACTTTGGCAACACACACACATATGCCCACACAAACACAGATTTCCACATTTGGTGGATAAGGCATAAGAATTTATTTCCTGTCACTTTGAAGACAATGCCATAGCTGGACTTCCCAGTGACACTAAGTGGCCCTCTGGCTGACACACAGGAAGTCGTGAAGGAGACTAAAGGCAGTGCCTGGTATTGGGGAAGCAATGTGTAGTGTTAATGTTAAATGACTGGCTATTTGAGCAAAGAAGAGTGGCAAATAGGGGGCTAATTGCCAGTGTTAGGGTGGGCCTGTTCCCACAGCTGGGGAGAAATGGGATGCCTCTGTTCACTCTGTCCCTTGCCTTTGTGTCACTGACCTTAAGGGAAAAGAAAGAGCAGAGGGTTTTATTTCTGGCATTACGCTGAGTTCTTTTCCTTGGTATCTCAAACTGACATCTGGCCGTTCTAGCCCTTCATTAAGAAGTGTGAGTAGAGACTTGAGACAAGTAGAATATTTTAGAGGCTCTGGGTCTATTGACTCAAAGAGGCTTCTTTCCCTTTTATTTCACACTTGGTGCAGCCGAGGATGCACCCAGGGTGGGGGAGGAATATTCAACCTCCCCGTGAGTACAAGGAGTTGTGTGCACAACAAGGGGATGTCCACCCTCTCCTGACCACAGCAACTGTTTAGAACCCCACACCAAACCTTGCCCTCACTCCAGTCTTACAAACTCTGTTCTTTGATTTTCCTTCCAACTCATCATATCCTTATAATGCCAATGAACCCTATCCAGGTATACAGTTGAAGATGGTTTAGTTGTGATGTTTCTCCTCCTGACTGCAATCTCAGACCATTGTCTGGGCTTTAGGGATGCCAACACTTCAAAATCCCAGGACACCACTCCTGGGTTAAACTTGCATAACCTCAGCCTCTGCCCCCCACATCACAGGGAGCCGGATTTTGCAGGGAATAATTTCATAATAACACTACTCAGCTGAGTCCTTATAATCTCAGGTGCTGTGCTAACAGCTATAAAGACATTATGCTACTTAAGTCTTCAAATAAAATAACTATTATTGTCTCTATTTTACAGATGAGAAAGTTTAAGCACATTGTTAAATAAATGCTTAATAAGTTTTGTTTAATACTATTATACTTATAAGAATACAAAATGATTTTATAACATTGTGATGCTATTTGGTCAAATATATGTAAGAAATTGCATTCCAGTGTGGAATTCAAGCACATCAATGTATAGATAAAAGTACTTTAGAAAGGGCTGTGATGGAAATGTACACCAGAGAGCATGATTATGTCACAGAAGAGGGTCTAATTCACGCAGTGTGTGCTTCAAACAGAGCATGTGCTGTGGGGGAGGAGTGTGAACCTCAGGAGCGTTTGGGAAAGTCTGGGGGCAGTTGGTGTCCTAATAGTCTGGGAGGAATACTGGCCTTCAGTGTGTGGGGCCAGGGATGCTACATTCCCATAGTGTCAGGTCTGTATCTCGCAAAAAAACTTGTCTTATCCAAAATGCTATGCTGTTTAAATGTATTATATCTTTAGTGATTTTTAAATTTTTTTGGTTTGCCTTTTTATGAATGACTGGATGAATCTCCCTGTGTGACTGAGTGTTTGCCTATTTTTTTTGTACTTCTGATGATTTTCTCCTTTCTTTTTATGTGGAAATAGGTTACTAGATGAGTACAAATTTAGAATTGCTACATTTTTGGGGGGGTGGATTGAATCATTTTATTATGTTCCTTTTGATCTCTGGTAGGTAATGCTTTTCCTTAACGTCTGGTTTGCTTGTATTAAAATAACCCCAGAAGCTTTTTGTTCTTGGTTGGTTTTTGAGGGGTATGACTGCCTTTTTGTGTGTTGTACATTCAAGATTTTTAAAAAATAAACTTAATTTAATTTTTTAAAAAGATTTTGTTATTTATTGAGAGAGAGAGCATGAGAGGGCGGAGGGTCAGAGGGAGAAGCAGACTCCCCGTTGAGGAGGGAGTCCAAGGCCAGGCTCGATCCTGGGACTCTGGGATCATGGCCTGAGCTGAAGGCAGATGCTTATGAGCCACCCAGTTACCCCATAAACTTTTAATTTTAAAACAGTTTTATAATTAGAGAAAAATTGCAAAGATAGTAAAAAGAGCCCCCATACATCCCATAGCCAGTTTCCTCTATGATCAACATCTTATATTAGTATGCCACATTTTTCAGAATTAATGAACCAACATTGAGTATTATTAACTAAAGCCCATACGTTAATCAGCTGTCCTCATTGTTTGCCTGATATCCCTTTTCTGTTCCAGGATGACTTACGGGACACCATATTACACTTAGTTGCCATGTCTCCTTAGGCTTTTCTTGGCTGTGACGGGTTTTCAGACTTTTTTTTTAATGACCTTGACAGTTTTGAGGAGTACTTGTCAGGTATTTTATAAAATGCCTGTCAATTGGGATTTGTCAGATGTTTTTCTTGTCATTGGATTGGGGTTATGAGTTTTTGGGGAAAAGATCACAGAGGTAAAGTTGTCATTTTCATTACCTCATTTTAAGGGCAAATACTATGAACATATCTCTACTCACTGTTGATGTTGACCCCGATCACTTGGCTGAAGTAGTGTTTGTCAGGTCTCCCTTTGTCACTGTAAAATTGCTTGCCTCCCTCCACTGCCCACTTTCTGTACTGTACTCTTGAGGATGTTACTATGCACAGCACAGGCTTAATGAACGGGAGTTATGCCTACCTCCTTAAGGGCAGAATATCTACATAAATTGTCTCTAATTATTTGTCCTCTCTTTCTAATTTATTTATTCAATCATTTGTATCAGCATGGATTTATAGATATTTCTTCTAGACTTTTGTTGCTCAAATTTTTCCAGCTGTGGACACTATAACCTCTTCATGTGTCCCTTTAAATAGTGTTATCATTATGGTTACTTTTTTTAAAAAGATTTATTTATTTATTTTAGAGAGAGAGAGAGAGAACGAGTATGCAGGGGGAGGGGCAGAGTGAGAAGGAGAAAGAGCCCCATGTGGGTCTGGATCTCATGACCTTGAGCTCAGACCGGAGCCTAAACCAAGAGTCAGTCGCTCAACTGACTGTGCCACCCAGCAACCATTGTGGTTACTTTTTTAAAAAAGAACTTATTACTTTCTTTCACTACAAGATGCTCCAGGCTGATTTGGTGTAGTTCCTGCCCTATTTCCAGAATCAGTCATTTCTCCATGGAGCACTGGTTCATTTTATTGGAGATCTGGGTACTAGATGTGCTGGTTGCTACTATAGTGTTACTGCCTCCAGGTCCTCTGAGCAGACAGAAGGGTTTCTATGTATGTATGCTAATGTGTGTATCCTCATACTTATAAATATTCATCCATGTAACCATATGTATTTATATAAAGTTAAACATGAGTTTGTAATATCTCCAACTCCAGCTCATTACTTATAAATATTATTCCAGCCTCTTCCCTTGGCTTATCTATAAACTTCCACTCCAACAATAAGAAACCTGATCCCACTGTCCACCATCCATTTTCTTAGTTGCTGAATTCTAGTATTAAAACAAAGCAGCACTGGAATTGTTCACTCATAACTTCTACACTTCCATTTATCTTATCACCTAGAGCACAGTGTTTATGTACAGTTAATTTTGCCTTTAGTATTAGAGACTCCACTCCACTTAGGTCAGTACCTTTTATTCCACCCCTGTCAGTAATATTTTTTAGAACAGTTAGATTCTTTTGTCATATCCTACATTCCATCCAGGAATCTTCTGACCTACTAAATTTCCTTTAAAAATGTGCATGCATTAAGATTCACTCTGTGTTGTAAAGTTCTATGGGTTTTGATCAATGCATAGTGTCATGGATCCACCACTGCATTGTCACATGGAGTAGTTTCATTGCTTTAAAAGGTACTCTGTGTTTCAACTCTTCAACCCTACTGGCCTCCCCCAAATTCCTAGTACCACTGATCTTTTTACCATCACTACAATTTTGCCTTTTCCAGAATGTTGTATCATTAGAATCATACAGTATATAACCTTTTTAACTGGGTTCTTTCATTTACCAATTTGCATTTAAGATTCATCCCTGTCTTTTTGTGGCTTGATTTGCAATTGTCAATCAGACTTCATTTTTTAAAAATTATGGTTGACTAGTGTTTGCAATATACCTTTTTCAAGTAATCTAACTTGCCTTCAAGTAACACTATCAGTATATTTATTCCTTCCCAACCTGTATGACATTACTGTCATTCATTTTACTTACCCATATGCTATAATTATCTAATATATTGTTACTATTTTTACCTTAAACTTTTATTTTTAGATAAATTAATAATAAAAATATTTTATTTTACCTTTATATGTTTCTTTTCTGAAACTCTTCCTTTCTTTATATAGATTCAGATTTCTGACAGATACAATTTTCCTTCTCCATGAAGAATTTCTTTTAACATTTCTTGCAAGACAAACGTGTTGGTGGTGGATTTTCTCAATTGTTATTGTATAAGAAAGGTAACACTGCATGTAGAATTCTAGGTTGGTGGGTTTTTTACTCAGTACTTTAAGTGTTTCACTTCACTGTCTTCTACCTTGCATGGTTTCTGATGAGAAGTCTAGTAATTTTTATCCTTGTTCTTCTGTAGGTAACACTAATTCTCTATGGCTTCTTTCATAATTTCTTCTCTGTCTTTTGCTCTCTACAGTTTTCTACAGTTGTAATATAACATGCCCCCATCTCTCTCTCTCTCTCTCATACACACACACACACACACACACACATGAATATACACCAACCAGTATATGTATATTAGTATTTGTCCTGCTTGGTATCCTTTGAGCTTCCTGCAATGTGATTTGGTACCATCATTACTTTTGAAAATTTTGAGCCATTATTACTTCAAATATTTGTCTGTTTCATCCTTTCTTTTTCTGGTATTCCAATTACTCATATATCTTTTGAAATCATCACAGTTCATCAATATTTTGTTCTAGTATTTTTTCCCATTCTTTTTCTTTTTTTTTTAAATAATTTTTGTTTTGTTATATTAGTCACCATAAGTACATCCCCAGTTTTTGATGCAATGTTCCATGATTCATTATTTGCGTATAACACCCAGTGCACCATGCAATATGTGCCCTCCTTACTACCCATCACCAGCCTATCCCAATCCCCCACTCCCTCCCCTCTGAAGCCCTCAGTTTGTTTCCCAGAGTCCACATACTCTAGTGGTTCATTTCCCCTTCTGTTTACCCCCCCTTCATTCTTCCCTTTCTTCTCCTGAATTTACCAATCTTTCCAGATTTCAAAATGGCAGTTGGCCCTGTGACTCCATTTCTCCTGTGGGCCCAAGGATAGTCATTGATTTTCATGTCAGTTCTTTCTTATTGCAAGGATAGGAATGGATATGTATTTTTAATTTCAATTTCCCACTTTTCTATTTTGTTTTAGAAGTTTCTTTTCTAAACATCATATAGGTACTTTTAGTAATCTAAAAGATATATTTAATTTAATTACTGATATGTTTGCACTTAATATATGATTTTATTATGCACTTTTATCTCTCTTATCCTTTCTAGGTTCTTTTTGCTCTCCTATCTTTTCTTTGAAGCATTATGCCTTTAATACATTACTGAATAAATTTGGCAATACTTTCCTAAGGAATTTTGTGTTTTGTGTTCATAAATAATATTTTTCCCCAGGTTATCTTTGTCAAATTTTAGTATCAAGGCTGAGCAGTCATATAAAATTTGTTGGAAAATGTTCCATCTTCCTTTGTTTCTTAAAAAAGTTTAAGATTGTTTTTTCCTTAGATAATTGATGGAACTCACTTGTGAAGCACTGGGCTTAAGGTTTTCTTATTTGACCTTATGATTTTATTCATATGTGGAATTAAAGAAAAAAAGGAATGAGCAAAAGGAAAAAAACGGAGAGAGAGAAACCAAGAAACAAACTTTTAATTGCAGAGAGCAAACTGATGGTTACTAGAGGGGAGGGGGTGGGGGATGGGTGGAATAGGGGATGGGGGGTAAGGAGCTTACTTGTCATGATGAGCCATCGGTGATGTATGGAAGTGTTGAATCACTATATTGTACAGCTGAAACCAATATAACACTGTATGTTCACTAAGTGGAATTGAAATAAAAATTTAAAAAGAGGTTTTCTTATTTGGAAAGTTTAATATTATTACAATTTTAATTTTTTCAATAGACAAAGGGTTATTTTGATTTTCTATTACTTCTTTAAGTTCTTATACAGTGTGCTTTTCAAATAATTATAAACTATATTCATATAAAACTGCTTGTAATAACTTTTATCATACTTTCAAATCTCTGTAGGATATATAGTGGTGGAAACAGATTTATAAGGACTCCACTAAGTTTTCTCTATTTAGGATCATGTCTTCTCTGAATGACAGTCACTTCTTTTTTTAATATTTATGCCTTTTATTTATTTTCTTGACTTATTTCATGGCTATGACTGCCAGGACAATATTTTAATCTATTCTTTTATTTATTGCACGTAGCATCTTGTCTCCTCACTTTTTTATTGTTCTTTAGTAGTTTGTTGGACATTTATATTTATCAAGCTCAAAACTAAAAGAAAAACAGGTTTTAAAATGTCAGCATGAAAAGAAAAATTATTTTAAAAACAAAGCGTGTTTGAAAAAGAGAAAGTCTAGAAAGAAACTATAATAATTGAATTTTAGAAATAAATAGTAAAAGATAAGGAGAATCTAATTAAAAATAGATTAGAAAGCAAAAGTTTTCAAGGATACAGGAGCAAGATAACATACAAGAAACCTTTATTACAGAAGGAGAACAGAGAGAGAATATTTAAAAAGCTAAGGACTGAGAATTTTTCAGATAAAGGTATCAAGCCAAAAATTCTAGAAACATAAATTCCAAACAGGATAAGCAAAAAGTTTCTCAAACCTAAACACATCTTAAAGAAGCTCTAGAATACTAAAAGATAAAGAGAAAACTTTCAAACCATGACACACCACAGCTGACTTTTTACAAGTAACAAAGCAAGTCAGAGGATAGTAGGATGTTAGAATCAATGTTCTAAAAAAAGAAAAATACCTGCCAACTGAGAATTCTATATTCGGAATATGTATCTTTTACAAATAAATGAAAAAAGGACAAAAATTATAGTGCTCATCACTAGCATATACTCCATAATTAAACATGTAAAGTTATTGTTTGAGCAATGAACAAAAGAAACTAAAAGGGGTAGACAGGTGCAGGAGAAATGGAAGAGAACAAAGGTGGTAGATGTGTGGACAATGAGCTAGGACTTTATAAAACAAATATATTCATATATTACCTTGTTAATATATGTAACCAGAATAAATTGGGGGAGGTAGTAAGTTGTTCTAAGGTTCTTGCATCATCTAGAAAAAGTTTAACAGTATCAGTTGGCATAAGACTTTGATAAGTCAAATATGTATGTTGTTGTTTCTAGGTTATTATTTGCTAGAAAGGTAGCTTTCTACTAGTTTCTTTTTCTGGTGCCTTCTTAGTTATCCCTTAATTTGTCTAGTTTTTTCCCCTAAATAAATTCTTTAAGAATTTCTTTTGTGAGGGGAGCCTGGGTGGCACAGCGGTTAAGCGTCTGCCTTCGGCTCAGGGCGTGATCCTGGCGTTATGGGATCGAGCCCCACATCAGGCTCTTCCGCTATGAGCCTGCTTCTTCCTCTCCCACTCCCCCTGCTTGTGTTCCCTCTCTCGCTGGCTGTCTCTATCTCTGTCAAATAAATAAATAAAATCTTAAAAAAAAAAGAATTTCTCTTGTGAAAAATATTCTTTTAATTCTTGCATCTTCAAAAATTTTTGTAGCCTTTATTCTTAAAGAAAAGCATGGCTGGATATAAATACTTTGTTCTCACTCTCTTTCCTTGAGAACATTGGACTTTTGCTACTCTCTGATCTGATTGTAGTGTTGCTGTGGTGATAGATGTGTTTGTATCTTTTTGCCCTTCCAGATTCTCAGATTGATGCTGTAAAAATAATAGACAAATACTTCAAGTCACTAGAATTGAGAGATTAGAAATAGACTCATATAATTAATCTAATGTAAATTAGATTAATGAAATTGGTAAGGTGGATCATTAGATAAATTATATTGGAAAAACTTAAATGTCATTTAGAAAAAATAAATTTGCATCCTTAATACACTTCTTGCACACCTGAACAAATTTCCAAATGATTGCTTATTTAAATTTAAAAAAGCTCAAATATTTAAAAAATCAGTGAATGAAAGAATTCTTTCTGAGCATGACACAAAATCTAGAAGTTGAGACAAGATTTAAACATTTTTTATGAGTAAAAAACATTACAACTCAAAACCAAACTACTAGGTAAGAGAACATAATTGAAATCAGCCAATGCCTTTTATACAGAAATCTTAAAATTTATTTGAAAAATTTAAATAATCAAAACTAAAACTGGGCACATGGTATGAACGAATAGCTCAGCCCAGAAGAGGCAAACAAACATTAATAAATATATAAGATGAGCATTCAGTATTATGCATAATAAGGAGATACTGTTCAGAAATGAATGCTTTGATAATAACAGATTCATAATCTCTTATAGGCAATTGTGAAATACAAAAAGGTCTGAAACTCAAAGTTGTTTTTGTAAACTTGGCACCAAATGTTGTTTGTCAAGAAAATCATATCTGAACTGACAATAGGTGTTGGCTTATATGTCTGCACTCCTACCAGTCACCCGAACAGTTGCTTTTTTATTACTTTGTTACTTTTTTGTTATTTTACTATTTGGGTTTTAATTATACTGTGAAATTGTTTAAAGGCATTAAGGATATTTCATGGGTAACACTAATTTGGGGGAATAAACTTGTACAAGATTTCTGGATGAAAGTTTAGTAATAGGTGCCAGACATACCCCCACCCCCCATGCCCATGCACGCGCACACACACACACACACACACACAGTTGTATCCTTGCCACCTCAACAACACTTCTGGAACTGCATCTCACACATGGAGTAACTGTTGTACGGAGGGCATGTACTGCAACATGCAATAGCACAGGGTAATCTAATGTTAGTCATGTGACAAATTATAACAATTATGATGGTGCCTTACAACTGAGTAGTAAGATGGCAGCTTTGAAAAGAAATGGCTCTCTATGTGCAATTTCCATCCTCTTTCCATACTCATGCTTAGTACATTAATATTAAAAAAATGACAAATTTGTTTTGTAAAGAGTATCATTGACAAAACATTGACAAAGTTTTCCAATTAAATTAAAATTATGGTATAGCCATGCTCCATACATATGCAACAGTTAGAAAGTAATGGAGTAGGGGCACCTGGGTGGCTCAGTGGTTAAGCTGTCTGCCTTTGGCTTAGGGTGTGATCCCTGCGTTCTTGAATCGAGCCCCACATCAGGCTCCTCTGCAAGGAGCCTGCTTCTCCCTCCCCCACTTCCCCTGCTTGTGTTCCCTCACTCGCTGGCTGTCTCTCTCTCTGTCAAATAAATAAATAAAATCTTTTAAAAAAGAGAGAGAAAGAAAGTAATGGAGTAGATTGTAATAAGTTAATTGAAAAAGATCTTCAATATGCAATATCAAGTGAGAATGGGAGAATTTTTCTTTGGATGGAATTTCCCTTATGTCATCCCTGAACTTCAGACAACTTCTGAATGAAAGTCATATCTTATGCAGAACTGAAGCAAGGGTCTGCTCCATGCATGGATTATTCATGTAGGGTCCCTTCCTATGAACAAGAGAGCAGTTGGCAACAATATCTCTAATACAGAAAGCTGTGCTCCCTGAGACAAGGATCATTCTCTTAGGTGTCCTTGGAAGCAATGAACAGAAATATGTTGGAAAGTGAAAATTCACTGAAAAGAAAAATTAGTTGTAAAACTGTGCAGGGGGACAGGAGCTCTCAGATATGACTGACCAATATTTCATGTATATTGCACACATTCTATATACACACACATGAACCTGTATGTGTACAAATAAATATATTATGTATATATATATATATATAATATGATGATTATATGTTAAATGTCTACATGAATATCATTTTTGAAGATATAACCAAACTTTGTAATGGCTGGATAGATTCTAATTAACTTGCAGCTGTTAAACTAATTTAATGTAAGTTAACATCAAATATAAATGAGTTATTAAAATATCATGTGCCTGAACTCTTTCAATGCTCATAAATTGGTGCATTGATATTAAAAGAATGGCAAATTTGTTTTGTAAAGAATATTACTTTTTAACTTTAAATTTCCCAATTAAAAAATATAAAAATGACAATATAAGCAGGAGTCTTTCAGGAAAATTACAGGCTTTAATCCTATTTTTGTTTTGTAATTTCTCGTTGTTTCTTTAAAGTCCTAGTTCTTAGTGGGCAGACGCCATAGTCAGGCAGTAGACTATTTTCCTCCTTTAAGTGTGGATGCAAAGTCTTTCTCCTTATTTTAAGAAGTTGTAGATGAGAAAAAAAAATTTAAGGGTGTTAACACAATAATGTAACATGCCAGAAATTCATTCATTCCTTTTGTGCTCAACTTTTGACAAAAATTACATTCTTTTAGTTCTAATTCTTTTGACAAAAACTAAAAGTTCACATACTATATTGACCAGGACTAAGTTTTGCAGATTTTATCAGACACCTCTTGTGAGTCACTTAAAAATCCTTCATTCTTACCTTTTAGACACATAAGCCTGATGCATTCACCCAGGTCCACTCAGACAGGTCTTACCTCTGGTGATGTACATGCTTATTTCTCGCCCTGAAGTTCCTCTGACTCTATGATGTGTGATGCCCAGGTCTACACTTTTGAATGTGCAATCAAGAGTCCAGAGGAGTTAATGCTCAATGGGACCATCCCTTGACCAATAAAGGATGGAGCTGGTAGATAATATTTTCTCTTTTCTGTTCAGAGGTGCAATGTTTAGAGAAACACTTAATCAGGTGGGACCTCAGAAGGTCCCAGCTGGATTAAGTAATATTTGTCCCTTGTCAATTCCATTATGCACCTTAGTATCACCCTCTCTCTCCTTGCCTGCTCCACCTCCTATCCTGCCCTCCTGGTCCATGGGGTTCCTTACGAATTAAACCAGCTTGGAGTCCTTGCTTCAGACTCTGCTTTCAGATAACAAAGCAAACTAAGCAGTAAAATAGTCAATTGCCGCCTCCTATAACCTGATGTTGGAAGTTTGCAGATGGCCTCAGGGAGGATCTGATCCTCCCTGGTTCAGGGCTGGAAGGCTACCTCTATTCTTTCTCCATTTCTGTTCATTTCTGTTCTTCACTCTGTGAGAGTCCCATTTGCTTTTACAGTAGAAATGTCTTCCAAGAGCAGCAGGGAATTAAGCTTCTGGTAGTCTTTGCCTCATATTCCTAAAACTCCCCTGCCCCTTCCCAACAGAATGACATCAGGGACTTAAATTAACCAGAGGTGGGGGAAACTGGGCACCCAGAGCTTGGGACTGGGGAGATAGTGAGGACTGCTCTCAGAAGAAGTTGACTAGGCCATGATAAAAAAAAGTATTATGGCTCGAGGGAGGTTAAGATGGCGGAGGAGTAGGGGACCCCTTTTTCAGCCGGTCCCCTGAGTTGAGCTGGATAGGTACCAGACCAGCAGGAACATCCACGGAATCAGCCTGAGATGCAGGAAGATACATCTGGATCTCTACAAATGAACATCTCCAGCGCTGAGTATCGAGGTACGAAGCGGGGAGCCGTGAAACCGCGCACAGATATCGGAAGCTAAACAGAAGGGGGAGGGAGCCGCCGTGTCAGGGCGCCAGGAAGCGGTAGCCACCTGCACGGGGGAGCGGACAGAACACGGACCCGCACGCTTGAGACAGCAGACTGAGAACGGGAGCTCTGGGAGCGCACGCGGGATGGCTGGCGGTTGGCGGGCCACCTGCACGGGGGAGCAGGCGGACTCGCGGACGGCACCCGTGAGACAGCAGACTTAGAACGCGAGTTCCAGGAGCGCGCACGCAGGGCGGCTGGCGGGCCACCTGCACCGGGGAGCGGGCGGACTGCGGACCCGCACTCTGGAAACAGCAGACTGAGTCCGTGAGCCAGGAGCGTGCGCCACCAAGCATCTCATGGAGCTCCAGAGCTCCGGTGTGCTCACTGGATGGAGGCTGAGACCGGGAGGGAGTGTGCGCGGGGCGGCTGGCAGCTGGAGAGCCACCTGCACGGGGGAGCAGGTGGACTTGCGGTCAGCACCTGCGAGACACCAGACTGAGACGGGGAGCTCCGGGAGCCCGCGCGGGGTGGCTGGCCGGCGGGCGGGGTTGGAAACACAAAGGACAGAGACGTGCCGGCCCTGGAAGTGAGGGCTGGGACGCCGGGTGTGGGGCGCACAGCCCGGGATGCTGCAGGGTTGAGCAGCACCAACAGAAACAGAGTTAAAGTGGCCAGAACATCAGTGGAGAACGATCCGCGATCCCTCTGTTCTGAGACAGAGGCTGAATTTCAGCCGCTGCTGCTCTCTCAGAAGAGGCATAGCAAACCGCCAGGGAAAGCCGCCAGAGAACAAAAGCCCGGAAATACCGGCTCACAGGGTGCCCATCCCCATCCCCCCTCGCAAGGGACACAGAGACTCTACCCAAACAGGGTTTTCTGAGTACCTGCAGGCAGGCCCCTCCCCCAGAAGGCAGGCTGAAAAATCAAGAAGCCCACAACCCGGAGCGCCTGAGTGGCGCAGTCACCAAGCACCTGTCTTCGGATTAGGGTGTGATCACAACGCTCCGTAAGGAGTCCTTCATCGGGCTTCTCCACCGGGAACCTGCTTCTTCCTCTCCCACTCCTCTGCTTGGGTTCCCTTTCTTGCTGACTGTCTCTCTCTCTCTCAAATAAATAAATAAACTCTTTAAGGAAGAAGCCCACATCCCTAAGATCTCTATAAAACAAGGGCGCACGGCCTGGGTCCCAGTCAACACTTGGGCTCTGGACAACCCTGCAATCTCTCTTCATCAGAATGACGAGAAGGAGAAGTCCCCCCCAGCAAAGAAAAGATAATGAGTCTGTGGCCTCTGCCACAGAATTGGCCTCGGCCACAGAATTAATACATATGGATGTATCCCAATTATCAGAAATGGAATTCAGAGCAACAATGGTCAAGATGATGAGTAAACTTGAAAAAAGCATCAGAGAAAGCGTTGCTGAGAATATAGAATCCCTAAGGGCAGAAATGAGAGCGAATCTGACAGAAATTAAAAA
>NC_048223.1:38888903-38911762 GCF_002007445.2 Ailuropoda melanoleuca
GGGGGTGGGGGAATGGGATAGACTGGTGATGGGTAGTAAGGAGGGCACGTATTGCATGGTGCACTGGGTGTTATACGCAACTAATGAAGCATCAAACTTTACATCGGAATCTGGGGATGTACTGTATGGTGATTAACATAATATAATAAAAAAAATTTAAAAAAAAAGTATTATGGACATTGTGCTTTTATACTATCAGACATTTAGACATACAAGCTTTCACTATCCTTAAATTAATTATTTTTTCTAGCTTTACTGAGATGCAATTGACGTATAACATCATGTAAATTTAAGATGCACAATGTGTTGATTTGATACACTTATATATTGCAAAATGACTACCACCATAGCTTTAGCAAACACCTCCATCATGTCACATAATTATCATTTTTTTGTGTCAGAATATTTAAGATCTACTTTCTTAGCAACTTTCAAGTATGTAACAGTATTAATCACTATAATCATCATATAGTACATTATATCACTAGAATTTATTCATCTTATAACTTGAACTTTGTACCCTTTGATCAACATCTCCCCATTTTCCTTACCTCCCAGCTCCTGGAAACCACAATTCTACTCAATTTCTATGAGTTTGACTTCATTAGATTTCACAAATAAGAGATCACACAATATTCATCTTTCTTTAAGTTATTTCACTTAGCATAATGCCCTCAAGGTGCATCCATATTGTTGCAAATGGCAGGATTTCCTCCCTTCTCATGGCTGAACAATATCCTTAATTTTTAGGACAACATCTGCTGTGTGTTCTTGCATGTTCCTCATAACTTGGCAGGCCTGTATCCTAGATATGCTGGCCAGAACAAAAAGATAAGAAAATAATCCTTATATGGCCTTAAATTGGTCACAGCTTCTGTCTTCAACCTATCTGGTCAGTCCATCTTAAACTCAACTTTTGGGCTTATTCCTTACACATTTCCTAATTCCTACACTCCCTCACAGTTTGATCCTGAGGTTCTCTACTGCTTTTATCATTTTATCTCTGGCTCATTTCCTCAACTATGATTAACATGCACTGATTGCAATTTTGGATCAATTTATGTATATACTCTGGAAAGTCCATTGTGTCCCCCTGGACCCTGCACTGCAGACAGGTCTGGACAATGCTGTGACTGGCTCTGTGGTCTGTGGGTCAGTCCTCTGTCTTCTACCTAAGGCACAGCATAATATCAGCTGTCCCCCAAACCTTAGAATTGAAGTGGCCTTCTGAGAACCAACATGATAAAATCCAAATATAAGTAACAAAACAGGTCACTTCTGGAAACACCTAAGACATTTTTCAAAAGTGTGTATGTGTGTGTGGGAAAGTGGATATTTACAGATTTGGGAACACCCAATCTCTAATTTGACAACTTGGATATAACTTCAGGAAACAGGACTGGATTATAACGGTAATAATATAAAAAGTGTATAAAAAATATTGTGAGTTGTATGAAAATAAAAGTCCCTGATAATGAAAAGTGACTGGTCCACATGGTAGATACTATAGAGCATGACTTAGTGTTTAATCAGCAGTGTCCAAGCTAGAGCATTTGGGGACTATTTAGATCTCAAGAATGGTCCAGGAATGCTCCAACTTGCTCATCAGGAATTGTATAATCTCTCAGGACTACCCATGTCCCTAAGCTCCAAATTTATATTCCATAGTGCCCTAAAGGTTCTGCTCAAAAATGATTTCATCAAAAGAAGTGATCCTGTCTGAGGTGCATGGAAAGCCTATTCCATTGTTCCTGTTGATATGTTCCCAAGAAAACTTCCTTTACAATAGTGCAGCTTAACACTCCCAATGTAGCCATGGGCAGGGGCTTACCATTCCCCCTGATGGGGTTCAGTCTTAGTCTTGGAAGAAATACTCTATTTTAAAATCTGAAGTGTATCATAGTAAGTCTTTTGATTTAGGATTTAAGCATGACTATTGTACACAATGGTCTTGCCTTAATTAATCCAATTCATTCCAGGATTCCAACTCAATGAACAGCACCAGCTGCACACTGTAGATAGTCTAGGGCTGATGGAATTCAGAAGCTAGAGAACAGATCAGTGAGACTTTCTGCTAGTTCTGAGATTTCTTTGGAACCCACACACACCTACATGCTATCTGTCTCATACACACCTTCTCACACACATGTAAATCATACATAGTGACAACTCCAAAGTTGTTCCTGCCATACAGTAGTGTCATTTACCTTTCCATCAAGAAAGCTGATAGTTTTTATATTTCTTGGAGTTATTCATTAAGGGCTATTTTTGTATTAAATTTCCATAAGACATCTGTTGTTTTGGAGAATTTTCAAAAGATTGTTTTTTTTTTTTTTGGAGAATTTTCCTGTGTATGCCATTATGTGTAGCCTTTTCCCTTTTTCATTATAAATTATTTCTCACAGGGTTATTTGATTTGGCATGTGTTTTATTGCCTTTGATGAGAAAAAAATATTCTCTCATTTTGGAGAATCACTACTCTGATGCCGACAACATTCTCTTGTGCTAGTGAATTCATATCTGACGTTGGATCACTTGTGATATAGGTCACTGTAATAAGTGGTGACTGAGGCTTCCTTTAGAGCTATTCTCTGCCCTTTTCTCCCCACAGATATTCAGATTACTCAGTCACACTGAGCCACATTCCTATTGCTCAGACAGAACAGATCTTTGGGGTCTTGGCATTTCCTGTTCCCTCTGCCTCTGTACATGCCTGGCTCATTCTCATCCTGTTGTTCTCAGCTCAAATATCACATCACCAGAGATGTCAGCTGTGCAGATTCTAGCTTCAAGTAGCCATACCTACACACATCTCTGCCCCACCTCCTTCATCAATACCCTAAGGTCTAGAATGATCAAAAATCTAAAAGCAAAAATGTGTACTTATACTGCAGTGTCGATAGAAAAGAAAAGGGTTTTAACACATACAGGATCCCAAAACTATATTTAAAAAAGCCTGTTGTATGAACCATAACAACAACAAAAAGATATAAAAACAAGAGATAAAGAACAAACTTCTGGGTAGTTGAAAGAAAAACATTAGGATAAAGGCATTTTTTTTTGCGTTTTTCGACATCAATTTTTCAAATTAATGAGATAGCAGTGAACAACCCAATAAAAAATAAGCAAAAGTCATGAAACAGAGAAAGACAAACAATGAGTAAAGATATGAAATATTTGAGCATGCTAAAAATAAAAAAAAGATATCCAGATTTGCATAAATTAATTGAATTAATACTCAGATTCAGCAAAAATTTAGTTTTGATAAATTAAAATGGGTGTGAAGAAACATGTACAATGAAAATTTTCAAGGGCAATTTGAAGTATCTTTTAAAACTTTGATATGGTAATTTCAAAGGTAGAATTATTTTATCCCATGAAAATGTTGGAATGGATATATAGCAACTTAACATTGGTTAGCATTAGTTAAGCACTTACAATGTGCCAGAGTCTGTTTTGAGCACTAAAAATTCCATTTAATCCAGCCCCAAACTCGGTGAGCGAGGCACTAGTTCTTTTACAATATTGTACATGATCAAAGTAAGGCAGCTGACGGGAAGATTCTCGCTCCAGGCACTTCGCTAGTGGGCAGCACAGGTAGAATTAGAATGAGGCCATCTGGATGGATGCAAGGCCTGGGTATTGAACTTCTACCCTAAACTGTGTGGGCTTCTGCTAGCATTGTAAGTAACAGTATAAACCCAGAAGCAATAACAATGTTCATTTATAGGAGACTAACTGAAAAACATAATATGGCCATGTAAACAATGGACTACTGTAGTAGCTAAAGGAATGGAGAGGACTTACATATACTGATACATACCTGTCCTACATATATTGATATGGACAGCCATCCAAGACATCTTAAGGAACAAAGTGAAAGTGAATATGTTTAGTGTAATCAACTTTATATATACACACACACACGTATACATGCTTATATATGCGTGTGTGTATATGTACTATTTACATGTATGTACGTATACAATATACATGTGCTTATGCATAGACAGGCTTGGGCTCAGGACAGTGAGGATTTTTTTTTTCAAGTATGGACATGAGCAGATTTTATTGTTTAAAATTGACCTAAGCAACTATACTTGTATGTCAGTGAGAAAACACTAGATCAGTGTTTCCCAATGCTTTCTCATTTCATAGAATCCATAGAAAAATAATAATAGAAAATAATATGTTTAATGCACACTGAGAAAGAGCTGCTTGAGATCAGAGGCTGTGACCCAATGGCCTGAAGCTGAAGGAGATTGCCCCCATTGTGCACCTGTAACCCAGTCTCTGCCTGCAGGGAGAGGGCTGGTGAGGAGGTGGAGGCAGAGACTGTTTCTGAATCTTGGGCATCTTGGTGCAACATCCGTGCATAAGAAGAGTGGAAGATTAACAAATGTGCATGGCTGTGTTCTCCATATCCCTGTTTGGAAAATGGGGAGTAGCTTTAGTTTTCATGGCATTTTATAGGTCCAGATTCCATGGCCAAGACAAACAAGTCACTAGTTGTGACCAAAGAACACTCTGCTCTGCAATGGTGACATTTTAACTATGTAAATGCTTGCTGTACAGTCATTATTGGTGTATAAATTGCCCTAAAAGAGTCCTTCAGCTTATAATAAAGTAAGAGCAAGCATCGATGTGCCTCAGCCTTTGTAGGCAGATTGCTAAATCAAGGCATGATCGCAGCAAGGTAAGTGTGACTATGCACACACAAGCAGGCAGGATCTACCTGCTGCTGGCTTTGTGACTACATTTTCATTCATGGCAAGTTATACTTAGAAAAAGAAATTTATAAAAGCATGTAAAGTGCCTGCTATTCCAGGCTCTTGCAAATGTTTCTTTATATAATGCTCATAGATAATTTATTTTGGAATAAAATACTGAAAATATTTTCCCAACCAAACAATAAATGAAAACACAGTTTTGAGTCAAGGGCAAATTCAGGTGGATTTAGGGCTGTTGCACGTGCTTGTGCAGTTGATGCACCACCAAAATGCTTCTTAGGGGCAACTGGGAACTGCATTTTAGCCTACTGTCTGCTTTTCAGCTATATGCATGGGTGCAGAAGAGCATCAGCCCAGCAGAAGTGACTCAGGGACCCAAAGTAGTAGCCCGGGTGATATTCTTGCATTAAATCTCTTCCTCTAGCAAGTATGGAAATTGTGATACATTAAAATGGAAATGCTCTGCAGCCTCTCCCCTTAAGAGTTTGAGTTTACTTGACATTCCTTGAATCTGGGCCAGCCTTGTGATTTGTTTTGACAAATAGAACTCGGGGTAAGTGATATTGTGGGAATCACAAGGCTAAAGCCCAAAAGCCTTGGGCACTTCATTTTCCCTTCTTGGAACCCAGATGCTGTATAAAGAAGCTTGAGCTATAGCACCCATGAGGATGAAAGAGCACATGCAGAGAGAGGCCGGCTGTAAGCCAGCACCAACCTTCCGACATGGCAGTGAGACCATCTGGGCCTGTCCGACTCCATTTGGGCCACCAGATGGCTGTAACCACCAGCAGAGTAATCCCAGTGGAGACTAGCAGAGGAACTGCTCAGCTGAGCCCAAATAGTCAACCCACATAACTGTGAACAAATAAATATTGTTTTAAGGCAATAAGTTTTGCAATAGTTTACCTCCTAGTACTACAAAAACCTGAAACAGATAGATAGGGTGGGATTAATCAATTAGGTTTTGTAGATTATCATCCTGTTTACTTACTCTAAGAGTTTAATCTCATGTTAACTCTCTTTTCTGTATAATTTTGATAATATCATCATCCACTACAAAGGGCAAGAATTAGAGAATATATATCTAAAGTTTACAATACTTGACATATAGAAACATTAAAGAATTCCAGTGATTTTAGACAAACACTGATTTTGACTTTTATCCTGAACATTGAATTATATCTAACATAGCATCTTTACATCAAACACCATTTTCAAAATAATACTAGAAGAACAAGATAATCATTTTTGTCAAATATTAAATAAAGGGTCTTACAGATTAGAAATGCTACTTTCTTAATTCAATTTAATTTAATGGAAAACTTATAAATATCAGGCACCAAAACACAAAGCTGGAGAAGATATGGTTTTATTATTAATATAACTGATAACCATATAGGAAATGCTGAAAACAACATAATATAGTTTAAAAACTCTCATATCACATAGTGCTCTATGAGAATGAGAACTTCTTAACTCTACCAATACCCATCTTCATGATTCTTCAGCCTATAGAATCATTAGGTCACCTAACAATAAATCTCCCCAAACTGCTGCATTTCTTAGATTTTATTTTTTAAATAATATTTATTTTGTTATATTAGTCACCATACAGCACATCCCCAGTTCTTGATGCAATTCCATGATTCATTACTTGCATATAACACCCAGTACACCATGCAATATGTGCCCTCCTTGATACCCATCAGATCCAGAAGCTCAAACTCCTGCATCTTGTTGAATCTCAGCTTTCAGTCCCCTGGTGATAGGGTCTCATCTCTTGACTGTCCTTCCTTTCCCATCTATGGGCCTCCTCTACCACATGTTAGATCTTTCCAGGCATGGCTCTAGTACACAGCTTTTCTCTCCTTCCATGTTACTGTTCTTAACCGAGAATGGAGAAAATGTACTTGAACCCAAGTCCATCTGCCCGATGCACAGCAAAGTGAATCACTGAGACATGGGCAAGCCTCAAATCCGCCTCCTGAAAGGGAGAGAGAATAAGTTTTTTATAATCATGAGTTGAGATTACATATATTGATGACAAAGGGTGGAGAAACATGATTATTCATGAGGAAAGGTGGACCACTCACATTGAGCAAGCATCTACGTAACATACATCCCCTGTTCACTTTAGGGTGGAGACTTCATCTCAGAATGAAGCAAAATTCAGCCCCTGATATCAGGAGGTTACCTTAGGACAAGGAGAAGGGGCTAGAGGCAAACTCTGAGAGCTGGTATAACCTGGATGGGGATTTGGGCTCATTTTCTCAGCTGAGAAATGTGGGGCCTTGCTTGTTCCTAGGCTGAACCATTTCAGTTGACCTAGAGTCCAGGCTTCTGCAGAGACAGCCAGTGAGCTTGTTAGTGGGGTCTGAAAGGACACAATAGCCGATTAGGGACAAACAGTTCTCTGAAAGAGAAGCTTTAAACTTTTTGCTAGTTTTAACCACATTCACCCTATAGGGCATGGTTTCAAAAGCTCAGGAACTGGCCCAGGTGGGATAAAGGACAAATGGCTGGTCTTAGGCATTGGAGTCTGCAGAATCAGAATTAGCAAGGAGGTTCCAACCTAATGTGATTAAATGCGGTGCTAAGTTATTGAAAGGAAATACACTGTGTTCAAATCAACTCTCTTGGTAATGGTCCTCTTCAGTGACTGTACAAGAATGGGAGCTCCAACAAGTAATGGCTGTATTCCCAGTGTGGTCTGGACTAAGCACTAAGTGGGTGCCTAGTAGGTACCAGAGCTGTATCTGGGACATGGACAGCCAGCCATGTGACTTGGTGAAAGTTGCTTCCTCTCTTTCCACCCCAGTTTCTTCATTAGTAGTAGGTAGTCTCCAAAGAAGTTCCCTATCAATTCTTCCTTGCCATGAACATACATGCTCCCTACCCAATAAGAAACAAATTCTATCCCATCTCCTCTTCTCTAGAGTCTGAACTGGCCTTGTGACTTCTTTTGATCAGGACCAGATCCATAATTCGTGGGGTCCAGTGAAAAATGAAAATGTGGTGTCCCTTGCACAAAAATTATTAAAAATTTCAAGGTTGCAATAACAGAGCATTAAACCAAGCTCAGAGTCTTTTTCTAAGCATGGAGCCTTGTAAATTGCAGAGGTCATATGCCTTTAACCAGTAGAATTAATTGAAAGTGGCAGTGCACTGGCTCTAGGCCTTGTGTTTAAAAGAATCAACAGTTTGCTTTGATTGTATAATGGGTTGTCATATGGGGTTAATATATGTACTGTTATTATATGTACTAGATGTATATAAAAAACATTTTTGTAAGTGTTGTGTGCATTTAAATTAATTCAATTACCATTTTACTTAACTGCACTTAAACCTGACACAGTCAAAAAAAATAATTAAAGCAGGGAAAACTGGACCCCCTAATAAGAAAGATAATTTCTGCTGCAGTATGGATCTCAGGAAAAAAGTCACAGGAAAGGGTTTATGTGTGAGCAACAGCTTTTATAATCTTCCATTGGAGTTACTGATAATGAGATTAGGAGAACTAACAGAATTCAATCCAAGGTCACGCTCTAGGTCTCTGGAATGTGCTAATTATTCTACTCTGCTAATCATGCCATACCACAAATTATCTGGTGTGAAAGATTTATGGTTTTAGAAATAAATGGAATTTAACAATTTTATTATTATGATTAATTATAAATGAGTCAAAATTGTGTAAAAGGATTTATGGAACCAATTCAGTCCAGAGTTTAAGTGGCTTGGTTCAAAATTACAAACTATCACCCTGGAAAATGTGAGTCAGGCATCAGAGTGGAGACTTTATTTTAGAAGATTTACATGAAGATGGAAAAATAGGTCACGAGACAAGTAGAATGTGCTGGTTCAATTATGCAAATTCTCTGTCTTTAGGGTCCTTCAGGTGCAGACTGCTGTGCTTGGAACTGAGCAAACTGGACACATAAATGGGATGTAGACAGAATTCCTTCATTTGACCTTTTTATAGACTCGCACAGGGGAATGCTGCCCAAATTACAGTTTAATAAATCCAGGCCAAGAAAAGCATACTTATGGAGTATCCTCTTGATAATCAAAAAAGTCCATATAAAGGAGTATTTAAGAAAATGTTTAAGAGGATTCCTGAAAGAGAAAACCATTACCTGGGGTTTAGCAATTCACTGTGGAAATTTGCTGCTGACTTGCCATGACTGGCTTTGGGTGACATTAGGTATTTCTGGAGTTTGGAGACATGGAAATGCATAATGAGTTTCCAGGGAACAGGTGGATGATGGCACCTAGAAAGATATATGGAAAACTCTGGCATGAAAGCTAATAGAAAGGAACCCAGCAGTTCCTGGGGCTCAGAAAGGTTACCTAAGTTACTTGAACACATTGAGGAAGATCCAAGTTGAAAAGCAACCTGGAAGAAGTGAAATGCCAAGAAATCCGGACAGAAGTGCTTCCTTTCTTCCATCCTTTACCACCAGAGTAGGTACTGGATACCTGCCATTGAGATAAGAGCTAGGATTGGAGGGATAAAGAAAGGTAAGGTATGATTCTTACCTTTGAAGATCTTGTAGTCTAATGAGTGAAGAGGTAGGGGGGTGTAGATTCTAAATATAGCAGCAGAAGTGATTTGCAGGATGCATGAATAGAGTATGTGGGAGTTCAGAGAAAAGGGTGAATGCCTCCCATGGATTCACAGAAAATGTGGCAATGCAGCTCATTGTGGAAATATGAATCAGAGTTTGCCAGATGGGGGAAGAGAGCTTAGGCCATAAGCACAGGGGAGAATTACGACAAGTGATGATGAAATTAGTGTTTCATAATCAACAGTAATTTATGTCACTCTTCTGAAAGTTAAAGTTTCAACTAAACAAAAAAGTCTTCAATGTCCCACTTCTCTTAGTTCTTCTATAATTCCTTTTCTGTTCAAATGTGTATGTGGATCCCCTTCCAGACACAGATCTTACCTTATTCACTGTGATGCCTCTGGCTTCCAAAATATTCACTCAACTCTCTTTTCTAATATCTACCAACCACAGAACATCTGATCCTCCCAAAATTCCTAGGAAGGTATGGAAATTGGGAGGGATGGATCTTGGGTTGTAGTCATTTACACAAGGGAACCGATAATACTCCTGATACGTTAAAAGCTCAGGAGAAGCAGTAGGATGGCCTCTGGCTGCTGCTCTTGTTTCTCCTGAAGAGGTTGAGTGAATGAAAAAACCACAACAGCATATTCCAAAATACCTAAGTCTTTGATCTAAGTTGCATAACAATTTGGTGTCTTGGCAGGATCTGGAACAACTCTTAGTCCTCAGAGGGAAAAGTACACCTCAGTACTAAGACCTACCAGAGATGTTCAATTGAGTCAGGGTTTTGCCCTTAATCAAGGCATGATAGACTAAGCCTCTCTGTTCATTTAACTTCTGTGTTACCACTCCCCATAGCTTTTCTGTACAAATCCATGAAAGAATTTTTCACGCCTGGACTAGATTGAGATGGGTAATCTATGGAAAAAGATTGAAAAAGAGAGACACCCCCCTGTTTAATTTATGTTAAACCATCACAGAAGCCATTGTCCATGATGATCACATGGCATGGTATTTTCATTTTGCTCAAGAGGAGATAATGATGATGATGTTATTTGCCAACATCCATGGCTGATTTTGTGATAGAGCCAACATTTAAATCCCTGTTCATATCCCTCCAATGCCCATGCTCTTTAGGAAGATACCTGCTTAGAGCATCTATATAGACAAGGAGAGTAGGAGATACACTGAGAATGATGGGGATCCACACTTCACCTTGTCC
This sequence comes from Ailuropoda melanoleuca, assembly GCF_002007445.2. Taxonomy (NCBI): domain Eukaryota; kingdom Metazoa; phylum Chordata; class Mammalia; order Carnivora; family Ursidae; genus Ailuropoda; species Ailuropoda melanoleuca. The sequence goes on from NC_048223.1 coordinate 38,899,424, forward strand.
AGAGAAAACTCCTTCAAAGACTCTTTGAAATTTTAGAATCTTTGTTATTTCCCTGATATTTGTTGCATTTACAGGTCCTTTCCTGCACTGTAATGACTTTAGGGAACATGTTAACATGCTGTTGGTGTGTCAGAGACAACAAAATGTGGGGCAGTTTCCTGGACACTGTAGCTTGTGCTGGAGAGAAAGGAATCCTAGACTAGGTAGTGGCAACTGGGATGAAGAAAGCTTGTGGGCAAATCCAGGTATGAAATACATGCCCCAAAGTCAATGGATATTATTTTGTTTTAATAAAATTCTTATGAACAGGAAAAAAAAAAGGAGAAGATGGTATTGTCTCCTCTGAGTGGAGGGGTCTTGCCAGGATAATTGTGTTTTAATCTGGGCACCAATTCTTCCATAGTGCATTGTCAAATTGTGGCCAAACAAGGGATGAAAAGTTTTGATTGTGAAAGTCTGGGAGACCATCAGGCCAGTGAATCAATATTAAATAAAAAGAACTGGGGAATGTTCATCCTGAACAGGGGAGCCAGGAGACTCCCCTGTTTGTCCTATGAGAAAGAGAACCAACTGATTGTCTGAGATTCATGAGGGTTGAACGCAGCCCAGGGAGATAGATTTTGGCCAGATAAAGGCAGTATTTGCTAACAGATATTCAAATACTAGAGGTTGTGAATTCCTTTCCCTGGAGATGATAGGCAAAGACTCAGGTGTTAAATCAGGTGGTAGGCATACAATTAGGCTACCAAGTTACTGAGGTTTCATTAACCCTTACCTCCATGGAATTGGAAAGATTTTAGTAGTCAAGGGGTCCAGGAGTTTTCAAACTACTTACGGAGGTACTTCAGTGGTTGCTTGTGAAAGAATCAGGAAAACAAAGGTGTCTGGGCAAAACTCTGGGCTTTCTATCCCTTCTTCCCCCAGAGCCAGGTCTTCATATGCTTTTCATATTTTGTTCTTATCTAAGAATGTAATTAAACAAAAGATTTCATGACTTTAAAAATCATAAAAATACTTGTCTATAACAATTCTTAAAATTTGTACGTCAGTTTGTTGTATTGCTGTGTCTCCTAGTGTCTAGGAATTCTCATCATGGTAGCGAATCATTCATTCACTCATCCATTCAACAGGTATTTATTGAGTACCTGCTGTTTTCTAAGTACTCTCTTAAGAGGCTGGACATACAGGTTTGAAAAAAAGTGAACAGGGTCCCTGATCTCATGAAACATAAATTATAATGGGAGGAGTAAAAACAAAGAAGCTAGATAGTTTTAGAGAGTGTAAGCGCAACAAAGGAAATGAAACTATTTGAAGCCAGCACACATATATAACTGATATTTAGGTCACTGAGGTCATGATCAATTAATTTTCCCTTCTGAATAATAAATGACAAATCTAATTGAGGTCATCTCTAATTACTTCTATGATCTGAACAATGATATAATTTCAGAGCCAGAGAAACCTGTGCTGATCTCACTCATTCTTGGATAAAAAGACTTGCCCAAAATGGCTCAGAGATATGCTCAAGGTCCCTTGGCAAATGGTGGGTGAGCTGAATTAAATACTTGCCTTCTGGTTTTCTACCATTGGAAAATCCATCTGTCAACAAAAGGGGAATTAGGGCAAAGGCCCAGTGAAAACAATAATAGAAAAACCAAGAAAAACGTTTGACTTGGGATTAGCCTCAGTAAACCTTATTGAAATACTGTCAGAACACATAAACTCTTAGATATTTGGTCTTTAGAAAAAAATATTAATATCATAATGGGTCATTCAGTATGCTGAATAGATCAGAAACTCCCTGTGACCTCAATTTAATATTGCATGCTGATGAGTTGGTATTCCAAGAATGACCTTTTCTGACTTACGTTTCCCTCACCATCCATTTTCAACATGGTGTCAGGGTAAACTTTTCATAGGGGAAATCAGATATTATTCTTCTTCTTAAAATCCTCTAAATGCTTTTTAAACATGTTCAGAAGTTGGTCCAAAACTTCTTGCCAGGGTCTACAGTTTCTTAATGATCTGGCTTCATCAAATTTCCTATCTTTTGCTATGCTCCTTCTCATGACATTCTCCCCCACATTGGTCCTCTTGTTGCTTCTGGAACATGCTAAGCATGTTCCCATCCCAATATCTATACATGGTCAAGTATTTAATATATTTAGCACTTAACCCAAATATACCTTTCTCCAGGAGATTTCCACCAATCACAATATCTGAAATGGCTAAGAAGCCAAATACCTTCTTGTATTTTCATAATAGACTTAACTCCACCTAAAATGAAAGTATTTCTTTGTTTAATGTACATTGCCTTTATCTATACTAGAAGGTAAGCTCCACAAGGATGAAACATTCTGATATATCTTTAGCTGCAGAGTAAATGCCTGACACAAAGGAGTGACTCAGTCACCTGTGCTGAAGGAATATCAGGAAGCATGAAAAATGGACTCATCAGAGATAGAGTTATCCTGGGTCCCAGTTCCCCAACTAGATGTGTGCAGAGAAACCGCACTTGGCATCACACAACCTCGAGCTGAATGCTCTGCTGTATTTTTGCTCACCCTTAATTTGTATTTCTCAAAGGAAGATACCTGACTGGGATATCTGACCACCGTAGGGAGTATTGCTATGACAAGAATTTGTACCAATGACCTTAAAAATAAGTTTGCTCTCTCATCACATTTAGCTGCCTACAGTCCTTTCAAGTCCCTTGCAAAATAATTAATTTAAAGAAAAGTAAAATGAATACATGCATTTATTTTTTTTTCCCTAAAGAAAGTGGCTTGATGGCCACTGGGGAGGTTCTTTCCTCAGAAGACAGCCATCAGATATTTAAGACTCCTGGAACTCTCAATAGGCCTCCAAAGATACACTTCGTGGAGCACATGAAGCACAAAAATTCATGCGATGGGAGCATACTACAAGGAAATGGCCAGAGTCTGAGCATGCTTCAGTATATTCCTTAAAAATCAAAGGTGGAAGTCAATTTCTTTTATATGCTATCTCAGAGATTTCCTGGCTGAATTAACATTTTAATTTTGGCCCTATATCAGTGTCATTCCCTCAGCACACTACCTCACTGTCATGGGCATTCACCCCATGTATGCTTGATGAGGGCCAATCCAATGTCATAATCAGGATGGTATGAATATATGTGTTGGGGAGTAACGTGTGTGTGAGGATGGGGAGAGGGATAAGAGGGGAGAGAGGGTAAGAGGAGGAAAAGATGGAAACTTGAATACAATTTCTTTCATTGGTAATAAAACCTATACATCCATTGAAGATTTTCCAGAAGTCTTACATGCTAAATTATAACCTTTGCTGTTTACTTGCCTTTGACTATGGACAATACTGTCTTTCAGGGATATAGACTAGCTTTAGTGAGTTGCGTGTCAGGGCCAGAATCAGGGGAGCCTTTATAGACAAGTGAGAAACAGGTTTTTGTGTATATTAGGCATTGTCTTCTGGCAGTTTGCCCCTCCTCGGGGCGGGGGGGGCTATCTTGTTCGGGTCTGTGGCTCTTTATATCGGTCTATACATCTCTTCCTGGAATCATATTGGCTCAAAAACACCCTGATTCCCAGAGTTCCTGGGCTTTGATTGTGCTGCTCCCCACCTGAAATATTTCCCTGGTGCCATTCTATGTATGGAACCAATTCCCTTCTCTTAATGGCTGGGCTGTCTGACACAGACCCCAAGGCTTATGCCTTCCCTGAGCAGTATTTACTATTATTATTACCTCTCCATGGTGCTTAGTCTAAGTGTGCAAGATTAGATGGTTCAGAAGTCAGTGCCTGGATTCAAAAGCTGGCTCACCTATGTAACCCAGTGCCAGCTATATATTCTCTCTAGAACTCAGTTTGTAAACCTGTAGAATGGAGTTTATGATTAGATATTTATTGAGTTAACAAGTGAAGTACATGTATAAGCACATGTAAATTGCTTTATATGTCTGGCTCATAACAAATGCTTCAAGTAAATTCATCAAAGGAAAGGCTGTGTTTGAATTAACACTTGAATTTGTAAACTTCATTGGATAGCCTATAAATACATAAGCCATTATAAACTGGCACAGATTATTATGAACAATATAATGGCTACTCAGCATTCTGAGTGCAGGGGGAACTCCCAGTGACCCCAATTTAATCCTGTTCTTGCTGATCGCTTGGCATTTCCAAGAATAGCTTTAATTAACCTTACCCTAGTGGGTAACTTTAATGCTGCTCTGCATATCTCTGTAGAGTTTCTGCTGTGTATCACATTAGTCCTGGCCAATGTTGAGAGACTTCACCATTGTTTAGTAGCTTACTAATTGGGCAACATCTGTATATACGTATGTGTGGATAGAAAAAATATATATGTTTACATATATAATGCACATGCATGTCATGAGTCATCACTTAAGTAAACCCATGTGTAATGTGAATATATTTGACAGAAGCAACAGAGCTCTTCTATGAAACTAAATTGGTATTCTCTGGTGAGTAGCAAAATATTCTTAACACAAAACCAAAAGATGCATACGTTTGGATTTTCCTGGATCTCTCTCTCTCTCTCTCTCTCTCTCTCTCACACACACACACACACACACTCATGCACACACATATATGCTGTTGGATTTTTCTGTATTTATGTATAGATATCATTTTCTTACATAGAGTAAAGTGGCATCGTAAAAAGGAACACAGGAAAAAGATAAAGTATAAATAAAACTCCTATTTCTGCAACTTATGAACAGAGGGGGTTATATGATAAGATTCTATTTGTATAAGAGAAGGATATTTATGCATGACTCACAAGGACTTCTGAGTAATTATGTATCAAGAATTATGCTCAGGTCAGTGTATTAAATAAATGAGATAAATATGTACAAGTTTGTTTGACATACTGAAAAGTAATATGTGAATATTACATATTATAATTTTTATTGTAAGCATATATAATGTTATATGGGTAAATAAGTTAGATTTATTTTCTAAAACAAAAATGAGTACATGATCAGATTTAAGGTAGTAACAGTAAGGAAAAGTACAAACAAAAAGGTACTGTTTGATGAACATGTGCAATGTATATCCATGTGTTACTTTATATTTCTGAGAATATGGTCTCAGGAAGTAGAATGTCTGGGTTTTTATACACTTAATTACACTTAAGCTTCTACTTGAACAGTCCGTTGAAGAAAACCTCAGAGTTTCCTAGGGTGGTCTGCCCCATTTATGAAAAAATCCTCCCCTTTCCTAAAGAAGAATTCCATCTCTCTGTAACTCAGTTGTCCTAATTCAGAGCAAAAGTAGCTTGTCTGACTTTCCCATGTGAGCCCTCAATGGTTCCTACGTCACGTGTCCCAGCTGAGCACCTTCATTTCCTGAAGATGTTCCCCATATGACCTGATTTCTATTCTGGAAAATCTCTTTTTGGTCACCTCTCTCTCTTTTTCTCAATGTCCCACTTAAGGCATCACACCCAGAATTAAATGCAACCAAGTGTACAAGGGCTTGTGGATTCATCCTATATATGGTTGGGGGGTGCTATGTTGCAGATACCTCCTTTCTGCTGTATAAGACTATGATCTATTTATATCTGTGTATCAATGTGTTTATCTATCGAGCTGTCTATACATATATATGGTGACTTGAGGTTTAGTTTCCATGTGGCAAAAATAGAAAGGCATCACTGTGTGTATGAATCTCACCCACTTTGTTTCTTCAAATAATATGTAACAATGTAAGGACTTTCATAGTCATAGTCCTTCTTTTACTGATCTTAGAGAGTAATGAGTAGAAATCTCTATAGAAAGATGACTGTCTGAAAAATCCTTTTTATTATTATTTCTTTGCTGAGAGAAAAGTATTTGTTACTGTCTTTTCAAATTTAATTTCATAAACCAATTCAATAAACAGTTATTTCTGTAGGCCAAAAAAGGGCTAAAAATATTCCCTAGTTAGCCTCCTCATGAAGTCCTTTTGATTTTAATAAACTCAGACAGTAAGAATCAAGAAAAAAAAGCTATCATGCATTTCATCATCTGAGTTTTGCTCACAGTTAACAGCCATTCTTGCACTAAATATCTGCCACCTGATGGTTCTTATGAGAACTAGTAGGCACTACTGGAGCCACTATAGGGTTCAAGATTCATTCATTCATTTATTCATTCATTCATTCAACTGATACTCAAAAGTTCACACACTTGAGTGGAATAAGTGAATGCTTAATTATTTTGGAATTAAGCATTTCTATAATGAAGTTGTATATTTAAGTTGGCTATATTTAAGTATCTCCATAGGCAGTGAATACAATGTAATTTTGGCAAGAGATCCATGCACTAGATATCAAGTCATAATAAATGACCAACTTTGGTAGAGTTGTTTTATATCTCAGTATTTTTGGTCATAAGGTTTCATCTGTCTGGGTACTTTCTTGTTACCCATCATTCTTCCTGTTGACACCCCTTTGTTTTTAGAAGTTGGGCCTGTTTGACCTTGTGCTTTCTTTCTACTGGATATATATTTTTTTCCTCATAATATTTTTAATGTTTTATTGCATTAATTTATGAAAATTTCTTACTCTGGTATACTCGAAGCCTCTTTCAGATAGTACCACATTGTTTGCCTTGCAACTCTGAGCCCCTAACCCCTAACTTAGTTTAAGATGATTGGTATGCCCTCAAGAATGCTCAATTGAATAACTAAAACCCCAACTATAGCTAAATGTGTAAAAATGTTTTTTGATAAACCATGCGGGACAAAGCAACACCCTATGTGAAGTAGAATTCAGGAGATCTGTGAATTTAGATATGAAAAATATTTCTTCATTTTCACTATGTTCTAACTGATATTTGTTACTTCTTTCATTTATGAATTATGAGTAACAAACAATAGTAGTATTAGCAGTATCAGTGACTTNAGTAGTATTAGCACTATCAGTGACTTTGTCACCAATAGAAATGACAGATATTTCCATATCTTATTGCAGTTGTTAAAGATGTGTCAATGTATTGTTTATGTTCAACATCATTTGTAATTATATTTATTAGATCTGCCAGTGCATCTTATTATTTAACTCATCAATAAAAGACAACTATATTTCTTCTTCCTCATTTTATCAGTATTCTGATAACTACATTTCAATGTAATTATTTCCCTTGGTAATCCTATATATTTTATTTTATGTATTTAAAATCTTTATTCTGAGAGAAGGGTCAATAGGTTAAATAGACTGAAAATTTTTTCTATGGTACAAAAAATGTTAAGGACATCTGTCCACACTACTTTAATGAAAATTTAATGAGGAAGAAAATCATGATGTTAGTAAAACCAAGCTTTAATATCTGTATTTTTTTTCTATATTTTTAGGTTCTATGCTTTTGCCTTTTATGAGATTACTTATATTAATCATATTTGTTTATTATCCCCAAAAGAATGGGGATGAGTCTGATCTTAATCATTAATCCTTAATATCATATTGGTTATTCTTTAATGTATANTTTATGAGATTACTTATATTAATCATATTTGTTTATTATCCCCAAAAGAATGGGGATGAGTCTGATCTTAATAATTAATCCTTAATATCATATTGGTTATTCTTTAATGTATATATTTTTTAAAGATTTTATTTATTTATTCTACAGAGATAGAGACAGCCAGTGAGAGAGGGAACACAAGCAGGGGGAGTGGGAGAGGAAGAAGCAGGCTCATAGCGGAGGAGCCTGATGTGGGGCTCGATCCCATAACACTGGGATCACGCCCTGAGCCGAAGGCAGACGTAACCGCTGTGCCACCCAGGCGCCCCTTCTTTAATGTATATTAATTCCAATGTTACTCTTCCTTAGAGATGCTTTTCCCTTTTATTATAGAGTAAAAGATGCTGGCACTATTTACAATGATTTTTTTTTAAAAGCTCAATGGTTTTAGGGTTAGGGAAATATTTGTTTGTGGTATGGCTGAACATGAAAGTACATTTCAAGGATTTAGGATCTACCCAGGAATATTTAAACTGGGAATTATTCTTCTATTTCTAAAATAAAAAAAAAATTAAGGCTAAAACAACTGTTTTTACTAGCACGGTACAGGAGAACATTTTGTGGTGATCACTGAGAGCACACCACTGAAAGTGATTCTTCCAGGTATTTACATTGTCTAAATCTATGGAATGGCAACTTGGAACAAAATGGTACAATAGCATTTTGGAAGAAAACACTTCACTCTAAAGACCAAATTATCAAATTCAGATATAAAAACTGATAGCTGATTGTGACTGTCAGCTATAATAGAGGAGAGTGAAATTTCAACATGGATAAGCGTGAGATAAAGGAAACAGTGATGCAGAATGATATCCTGGCATAGGAAAGACCAGAATGTGAAAGATGGAGACGGTCATTAAATCCTAGGAGACATCATAAAGGGAATTTCCTGCTAGGACTGAAATGAGCACAAAGCATTAGTGGAGGTATCATTGATGTGAAGGGCTTTGGTGAGGTAGTCCTATTGGAATGAAATGCAGCTTTAGAATCTGAATGGTGGAAGATAATTAAGAAGAAAAAGAAAGACTCAAATTTTTAGTGATGTTACTTGAAGTTCACCAAAACATACTCTTTAAAGCGATATTTCATTCCCTGTTTGCTCACTCTGGACACCAGACTCTTGACTTTAGTGTCCGTTAGGAACCCCATAGACAAGATTGCTAATATGATAATAATTTTAACATGAGAATTTATGGAAGACAACAATAAGACATGTTAATAATAGTTTTCTATTTTATTTATGAGCACAGAGTTTGCCAAGTGTACATATATAACAAACTATAATGGTTATTACAGTAGGTTAATTGCCTGTTATTACCTACACATGGGTTTTAATATTAAATATTCTCTTGAAAGGAGTAATGATTATGTCATTCTAGACTAGATCTTAGTAGACTAGATCTTGCCAGTGCCAGGAGATCAAGGGGTGTCCCCTCGACTGCATCCTCAAAGACTGGGTCATGTCAGATGTGCAGAGCAAGAACATGAGCATGGTCCCTACTGACATCTATGATCTTTGGAGAGTATTTAAGTTAGCTTCTAGATATGTATTAAATTAGATGTCTGCTCCTCAGACTGAAACTTTTAAGATAAGCCAGAAAAAAAAAAAAGCCTCGGTGTGTTTCAGTTAGCTGGTCCTGTGCTGGGCCCTGGGGTGTAACCACGTGAGTCTGCACAAGCCCTTGAAGAGCCATTTCTCAGTTCACTGTACCCTGTGGGTCTTATGGACACAAGCCCCACTGGCTTTCAAAGCGAGATTTTTGGGGGCCTGTCTCTTAGGTATAGGTCTTAAAGCTGAGGTGCCAGATGTGGGGTTCAAACCATTCTCCCCTCAGAAGCTCTGAGTTGCAAGTTCTTCCAGTGTGGGTCACCACACCAAGGGTAGGGTTTATGGTGAGATTGTGTATCAGCTTTTCCTACCTATTTTGATGTGGAATTTTTCTCATTTGCTCAATGTGGAGGAGTCACTCAGCTAGTTTCTGGATCTCTTTCAAAGGAAATTGTCCCGTATATAGCTGTAGATTCAGTCTCCATGGGAAGAGGTGAGTTCAGGAGACTTCTACGTTGCCCTCTTGAACTGGAACCTCTTAGCCTGGAACTTCTGAGCAATTTCCTGTCCTGTACATCTGTTTTTGCTTATAGGCTTGCACAATGTGCAGGTTTTCTATATAGTTCCCACCTTCCCCCCCTCCCCCCGCCGGGTTGTTAGGGGCTGGTGAGAACTGAAGGAGAACACAGCTGGACTTCAAGTCTTAGTACTGCTGGTGGTGTGGAGAGTATAGTCATATTCCCAATGTTGACCATAAACTAGCCTTCAAAGGAAAAGAATCCTCAAGAATCAAATGGCTGCCTGTGTGAACAGTGATCTCTAAGTCTTTCCTCTCAAGGTCTAAATGCCCAAGGACAATTTCTTTTGGCTATTCAAAGACCAGAATAGTCAAGTCATTTCCCACTGACTGCTTTCAAACACAGTTCTTTTTTTTTTTTCCTCCTTCCATCCATTCCTCCGGTTCAGGTTCTAGCTGCAGCCAAAATGCATAGGTGAGCAGGGTTCCAGGATTGAGAGGAAGGGGTTGAGGGAGACCACACCTTGTTTGGGTTGGATTAAAGAACTTGACCCTGGGACAAAGATTCTAAAGCTCTGCTGCCAAAAGATGTGGAAGAATAAGTTACGCCTGGAGTCTGTGCTATGGAAGTGTTTGCTGGTCAATGACAATAGCAGGAAGTGTGTTCTGAAGAATTGAAAAACAGGGACCCAAGGTAGAAAGGAGAGAGGCTGTCAGATTTGGAGAGGGCAGAGACATCCTTCCCCCAGGAAATGCCAAAATCTACTGGGCATGAACATTCAGCATCAGCATCTCCTTCTGCCCCTCTTATTTTTATTTATTTTTTTTCATTCACCAACATCTGCTTTTGTTAATTAATTAATTTATTTATTTATTTATTTATATTTTTAGGACTTTTTAAAAATTATTTTCAGTTAGCCAGCATATAGTACATTATTAGTTTTTGATGTAGTGGTCTGTGATTCATTAGTTGTGTATAACACTCAGTGCTCATCCCTACACGTACCCTCCTTAATACCCATCACCTGGTTACCCCAGCCTCCCATCCCCTTCCCTTCTGTAACCCTCAGTTTGGTTCCTGGAGTCCAGAGTCTCTGATATTTTGTCTCCTCTGATTTCTGCCCCTTTTAAAAATAACAACTCCGTTAAGGTCTAATTGACATACAGTAAACTATATATATTTAAAATACAGTATTATATAACAAGTTTTGAAATATACATACACCTGTAAAACAATCAGCCCCAAAAAAGTATCTTCATAACTGTTTGTAACCTCTTTCTCCTGACTCTAGCTGCCATCCCACTGTACATTAGGCAATCACTCATCTATTTTCATTGCAGCTAGTTTGCATTTTCTAGAATTTTTCTATAAATGGAGTCATATATGTTCACTGTTTGGTCTGGCTTTTTTTCATTCAACATAAGTATTCTGAGATTCATACAACCTTTTGCATATATCAGTAGTTCCTTTTTTTAAATTGATGAGTACTATTATTCCATTGCATGTCATGCTGCAATTTGTTTATACATTCAGTGGTTGATGGTTTGGATTTGGTTTGTTTCCAGTTCTTATTTGTTACAAATAAGGTTGCTGTGAACATTTGTGTACAAGTCTTTGTGTGGGTATTTGCTTTCATTTCTCTTGGGTAAATGCCCAGGAGAGTATAAATCATAGAGTTGTAGGTTTTATTTTTTTAAGAAACTCTCAAATTGTTTTCCAAAGTGGTTGCATAAGGGCTGTAGTTCCCTGGATCCTCACTAATGCATGGTATGATAAGTCTGTAATTTTAACCATTCTACTTGGGGTGTGGTTTCTTATTGTGGTTTTGTTTCCCGTTTCTCTGATGATTGATGCTGACTAAATTTTGATGTGCTTATTTGTGATCTGTGTATCTTTGGTGGCAAAGTTTCTGTTCAAACCTCTGGCCTATTTTTATTGGTGTATAGTTTTACCTTTTTTGTTTCCTCACTATTGAGTTTTGAGAATTATTTATATATTCTGGATACAAATCCTTTATGGAGATGTATAAATTTTTTATATTTTCTTCCAGTCTGTGGCTTATCTTTTCATTTTCTCTCCAGATCTCTCTGAGCTCCATTCTGTAAACTACAGAAGCTTTGTTAACCTCAGACTCTCAGCTCCAGAAACCCGCCATGCTCAGCCTTGTGTCCCCCCCTGCACCATGCCTGAGAAAGTCTTTCAAAGCAGTAGGCTGGGCAATTGTAGGGCCCATCTCAATTGTTTATCATTTCTTAGGGGTTACTATCTTTCGTTGCCTGATGTCCAGTGTCTTGAAAATTACTGTGTCACGTATTTTTCAAATTTTTTAAAAAAATTTTTAGGCAAGAGGATAAATCTGGACCCCACTATTTCACATTAGCCAAAATCTGAAGCCTTGAGTGTGGCTTCTGTTACTCCTGGGAATGGATACTGGAGGCTGTCTTTTTGCAGCCTTTTGGCAGCTGTCCTCCCCCTGCCTGCCCTACTAGTAAATGGGAATCATTTTTACAAAGACTTAGCCAGCAAAGCCTGTCTATATGGCAGCTGAAACTAAAAAGTGATTCATTTCTTGCACTGTGTATTTTGCTGTAGAGCAAAACAGTAGCCAATGAATTAATTAGAGTCTGGAAGTGTGGGGAGAAGGATATGAGACACCTAATAGAAGAGACTTTTCTTTGATCAGAGTTTTGAGGATTTATAAACTTATCAATTTTATGAGGAGTGTTGGATCATTTTGTGTATGGAGA
>NC_048223.1:38912004-38938092 GCF_002007445.2 Ailuropoda melanoleuca
TTTTTTTTTTTCCTCCTTCCATCCATTCCTCCGGTTCAGGTTCTAGCTACAGCCAAAACGCATAGGTGAGCAGGGTTCCAGGATTGAGAGGAAGGGGTTGAGGGAGACCACACCTTGTTTGGGTTGGATTAAAGAACTTGACCCTGGGACAAAGATTCTAAAGCTCTGCTGCCAAAAGATGTGGAAGAATAAGTTACGCCTGGAGTCTGTGCTATGGAAGTGTTTGCTGGTCAATGACAATAGCAGGAAGTGTGTTCTGAAGAATTGAAAAACAGGGACCCAAGGTAGAAAGGAGAGAGGCTGTCAGATTTGGAGAGGGCAGAGACATCCTTCCCCCAGGAAATGCCAAAATCTACTGGGCATGAACATTCAGCATCAGCATCTCCTTCTGCCCCTCTTATTTTTATTTATTTTTTTTCATTCACCAACATCTGCTTTTGTTAATTAATTAATTTATTTATTTATTTATTTATATTTTTAGGACTTTTTAAAAATTATTTTCAGTTAGCCAGCATATAGTACATTATTAGTTTTTGATGTAGTGGTCTGTGATTCATTAGTTGTGTATAACACTCAGTGCTCATCCCTACACGTACCCTCCTTAATACCCATCACCTGGTTACCCCAGCCTCCCATCCCCTTCCCTTCTGTAACCCTCAGTTTGGTTCCTGGAGTCCAGAGTCTCTGATATTTTGTCTCCTCTGATTTCTGCCCCTTTTAAAAATAACAACTCCGTTAAGGTCTAATTGACATACAGTAAACTATATATATTTAAAATACAGTATTATATAACAAGTTTTGAAATATACATACACCTGTAAAACAATCAGCCCCAAAAAAGTATCTTCATAACTGTTTGTAACCTCTTTCTCCTGACTCTAGCTGCCATCCCACTGTACATTAGGCAATCACTCATCTATTTTCATTGCAGCTAGTTTGCATTTTCTAGAATTTTTCTATAAATGGAGTCATATATGTTCACTGTTTGGTCTGGCTTTTTTTCATTCAACATAAGTATTCTGAGATTCATACAACCTTTTGCATATATCAGTAGTTCCTTTTTTTAAATTGATGAGTACTATTATTCCATTGCATGTCATGCTGCAATTTGTTTATACATTCAGTGGTTGATGGTTTGGATTTGGTTTGTTTCCAGTTCTTATTTGTTACAAATAAGGTTGCTGTGAACATTTGTGTACAAGTCTTTGTGTGGGTATTTGCTTTCATTTCTCTTGGGTAAATGCCCAGGAGAGTATAAATCATAGAGTTGTAGGTTTTATTTTTTTAAGAAACTCTCAAATTGTTTTCCAAAGTGGTTGCATAAGGGCTGTAGTTCCCTGGATCCTCACTAATGCATGGTATGATAAGTCTGTAATTTTAACCATTCTACTTGGGGTGTGGTTTCTTATTGTGGTTTTGTTTCCCGTTTCTCTGATGATTGATGCTGACTAAATTTTGATGTGCTTATTTGTGATCTGTGTATCTTTGGTGGCAAAGTTTCTGTTCAAACCTCTGGCCTATTTTTATTGGTGTATAGTTTTACCTTTTTTGTTTCCTCACTATTGAGTTTTGAGAATTATTTATATATTCTGGATACAAATCCTTTATGGAGATGTATAAATTTTTTATATTTTCTTCCAGTCTGTGGCTTATCTTTTCATTTTCTCTCCAGATCTCTCTGAGCTCCATTCTGTAAACTACAGAAGCTTTGTTAACCTCAAACTCTCAGCTCCAGAAACCCGCCATGCTCAGCCTTGTGTCCCCCCTGCACCATGCCTGAGAAAGTCTTTCAAAGCAGTAGGCTGGGCAATTGTAGGGCCCATCTCAATTGTTTATCATTTCTTAGGGGTTACTGTCTTTCGTTGCCTGATGTCCAGTGTCTTGAAAATTACTGTGTCACGTATTTTTCAAATTTTTAAAAAAAATTTTTAGGCAGNAAAAAAATTTTTAGGCAAGAGGATAAATCTGGACCCCACTATTTCACATTAGCCAAAATCTGAAGCCTTGAGTGTGGCTTCTGTTACTCCTGGGAATGGATACTGGAGGCTGTCTTTTTGCAGCCTTTTGGCAGCTGTCCTCCCCCTGCCTGCCCTACTAGTAAATGGGAATCATTTTTACAAAGACTTAGCCAGCAAAGCCTGTCTATATGGCAGCTGAAACTAAAAAGTGATTCATTTCTTGCACTGTGTATTTTGCTGTAGAGCAAAACAGTAGCCAATGAATTAATTAGAGTCTGGAAGTGTGGGGAGAAGGATATGAGACACCTAATAGAAGAGACTTTTCTTTGATCAGAGTTTTGAGGATTTATAAACTTATCAATTTTATGAGGAGTGTTGGATCATTTTGTGTATGGAGACTAGGTAGCTATAGGAAACCATAATAGCATCCATATAAGTGAAATGAAGAAATCGCAGACTAAAAGATAAGTTTAATTCCGAGAGTCACTAAACAGTTGAAGATATCAAGTCCATGAAAAATAGATGCCACACTAAAAAAGAGGACATTATTTTTCAATGAACAAAATTAGTATAGCAAAAATGAGATTTAAAATACAGTTATATCTTTGGAATGATTAAAAGAGAATAAATCATCCACAATAATAACCCAATAAAATCTTAAAAATAAAAATATGATTCTTAAATACAAATGAGTTCAGTAGATGGCAAAAAAGAGAATATTGTGAATATAATTGTCCTAAGAAATGAATTATGAATTTGGATTTTCAAGCCAAAAAATGATCAAATAGGGCAAAGATAAAAGAAAGAAATGATGTGAAAAGAAAGTTACAAATCCTAGAAGATAGATTTATGGGTCCCTGTGTCCCTGTGGTAAGAGTTTGTAGAGAAAAGAGATAATGGGGAGGTTGGAATATTCAAATAAATAATTAAAGGCATGAAAAGACAGCATGGAGAAACAGATAATCAAAATGAAAGATTAAGGAATAAAAGACACACTCCTATGTGTATTTAGGTGAAAGTTCAGATCAGGAAAAAAAATTGAATGCTTCCAGAAATTTAGGAAAAGAGAAAAAAAAAGAAAATATGATCAATAGATTAAGGATTACACTGAGACTGCATGTGCATCCATTCTATATAGCGGGGGANTATATAGCAGGGGAAAAAAGAGCAATATCATCAAATATTTTGAAGTACAATTATTTTGAACAAATAATTTTGTATCTAGTCAAAGTAACATACAAACAACACACATATGTGTGTACAGCTGAAATTTAGATACTCCCAGACCCTTTTGATTCCACTCAGGTCCAGAATGCTTGTACCAAATTTTATAGTCTCCAGACAAGACACTGGAAGGCTCTTCTACTAAGAATCTAACCTGCACAAAAGAAAATATACCAGGCTACTAAAAACATGGTTTCCCACCAAAATGACCTAACCAGATGATACTGCAGTGAAGCCCATGAGGAACAAGTCCCATCCACTGGCACAGAGCTTCCAATCAACTATTTTACAAAGGCATCAAAGCCATCAATGTCCAGAAACAAAATACTGAGGCAAATCTCCTGACTCCAAGTCTGATGTTCTTTCTTGCTGTATTAGCATTATATTTCTTAATCCCCTAAATTTGATGATCAAGTTGAATGGGGCATATCAAAGAACCAATAGAACTTGACATACTGGGTCATATACAAATCATTTAGAGAGGATTTTTTATAAAGGACTCAAAATGCAAAAGAGAAAATAGACAATATTTTATTCTGGGCAAAATATTGGTTCAAGTGTGCTGTCTCCCAAACACCTATCAAACTTTCTCTCTAGAAATCCCTCTTCCCAACCCCAAGAAGATGAATATTTCCTTAAGAATTGATTGACGGTGCAGATTATATAAATGTCCAAATTTTCTTGCATTTATTGTAGAGTTTTATAATCTCTGGTTTCTTCCCTTTTTTCTCCCTCATATAAAGCTGTGAGGGATTCTTTTTGTCCAGAAGGAAAACAAGATAGCATTTAATTGCTTTATACTGTGTTTCAGGGTCACAAGTTTAGCAAAAGAGCTTTCACTAAATCTCAACCCCAGTCCAATATTCCTATCCTCCTTCTAATTGAAATTTAAAATGAAGTGAGATTTCAGAATGTTTATGAGCTTAATATTATGGACTAATGTGTAATATGTAATATTTGTTTAGGAGCAATAATTTAGGATAACTTGCCTATAAAAGTGTGATGTGGAATTTCCCATAACATGGTGCATTAAGCAAAAGAGGAAGAGCTTCCTCAGTTCCAAAAACAAAAGAATGGTTGCACTACCCATTCTTCTTCAGGATCATTGCAGTGTTTTCCAAATTAAATCACTTTATGATCGGAGAGTGCTGGAGAGGGGGCTTTCTGGTACTGATTCTTACATTTGAAAACTGGTTTGGAAAATTTGAAATATATTACCTGTCCATCCACAGATAGCTGAGCAGGCATAAGGAGTGTTCCTGGATAATTCTTTCATTTCTACTACTGTATTTGTACACTGAAGAGTTTATATCTCTTTCAAGGTTAATTAATAATATGNAAACTGGTTTGGAAAATTTGAAATATATTACCTGTCCATCCACAGATAGCTGAGCAGGCATAAGGAGTGTTCTTGGATAATTCTTTCATTTCTACTACTGTATTTGTACATTGAAGAGTTTATATCTCTTTCAAGGTTAATTAATAATATGGTGATATTATGCAAAGTTTTAAGCATGTATACAAACAGAATAATAAAATAAGTTTCCATTTACTCACCAACCACATTTATCAATTATCAAGTTTTTCACACTTGCTTTTTATACAGTGTAACTTGGAGAATGTGGTTGTCCTGAAAATATCATAATTGTATTTAAAAGAAGCACAGATATTATGTTATATGACTTTGGCTATTTAAAGATCTCTTTCTTTTCCATTAAATGCATGTTCCAAGAATGTGTATCAAAAATAGCTGTAAAAATTTCATGCATTTAAATATGAAATCCAAAATACATAGCATTCAGCCTTTCCTGCCCTCACTCTGTTTTCTTCTCATGGGGTTCTCCCTTAAAGAAGATGAAGTTTTGGATAATGGTTAGGGGATGGAAGAGGTAATGTCATTAAATTGTCATTCCTTTCACCTTTTATTTATCAGGTATTTGATTTTAGAACATCCTGACATTAGCTACTGTCCCTTTTTAACACCTCCTCTATTACCATAGATATGCTTAAGACACAGAAAGGATTTGGGGTGACTTGACTAATGCTACAGGAGGCTTCCCTTTGCGGGGAGGTTTTTTTCTCTCTGGGATAATGCGCCACAGGAAGTAGTGGGATGGATGAAAGGGAGAAATTTTTTTGTAAAGTGGAAGGAAGGTAGGTTCTTAGGCAGATTAGTTTTAGGAAACAGAAGACAGGGATGTTGAAGAGTTAGGAATCAATTCCTTTAGATTATCCCTGCTCTTATAGGCCTTGGGATACTTTCATGTGTTCACATTGGTATCCACGCTTGAAGAACACTGCTCTCTCTAAGGCAAAGATAGAGCGATGAAAATTATCATAGTGTAAGTACATTCTTGCTCTTCTTGGGTCTGTATTCATGAGGCACAAAGTCTGGAGTTCTGAATTGGAAGATGGAAAATCAGGCTCTACCCCTCCCTTGCAGTGGGATCTTCAACCAAACACTGTTCCTTGAGACTACATTTCCATCTCTGAAATTGAAGTACTTGAATCTCTTCCAGTTGAATGCTCAGTGGCTCTGGATTGATTGGTAGCATGCGGTTCAAGATTGGGAGGTGACAACTGGGTACGTCATGGAGATCCTTAAAAGTCACAGAAAGATTCTATTCTTCTGATGGGAATCACTGTCAATGATCAAGAGTGCTGTGAATGTATAAAACCACAAGGCTCAAAAGCCATAGAAAGGGTTTGAACATTATAGGTCAATTTCTGTTATCTAGGCTTTGTTCCTATCCACTATTGTAAGTAATTGGAATGAGATAATAATGACTAACATTTGTGCTATGAGATGTATATTATTTAATATTTTTCCAATAATTCTAAAAAAAGTGAGTCAATTAGTTTCATTTTACAGATTAGAAGACAGATTAGAGAGGAGTGAAGTATGCTGCCCAAGGTCACAAAATAACTAAATGGAAGAATTAGGACTCAAACTCAGTGGTATGTCTTACCCTAAAACTCTACATTACAACTATTGCTTCAATTATTTTGTCTTGTGAGCATGGTTATATGAATTTGAACGGGTCTTTGCTTTTTATTAATGTCCTTTAAGTGACTTTTCAGCTTCAGAATCTATACTTTAGATTTTAACCCAGTGGCATTATAAATAAGGTCTGGAAAAGGTACTTGCAATAAGCTCCAGGAAGGAAAATAAAAGGAAATAACTTTGGGAAGGTGCCCACACACAAAACACTGACTAAAAGGAGAGTTAGAATAAACATAAGGATGGTTATGTACCAAATCATTATTGGTCTTTTTCTCTTCTGTAAGAGACAATACAAACAGCCTGTATTCGACAATCTCACACCTAACTTTAAGCATTCTCAAACAGATTTCTTATTTTACTGTTTCCATGACAACACATGACATTTCACATATGTTTCTCAAGGAAGAAAAGGTGAAAATTACTCTCAGTGTTAAATCGAATTTTTCTCCTTCTCACCTATTTTATTCATAAAGACTTAGAAGGTACAACAATTTCATGTTCCTTTCAAAATTTCAGTGCCATTTTTCTACATTAGATGCAGAATTAAGTGAATTTTAAACTTCAGCTCCATTTTCTAAGTCCAGTATTTTTATAGAGAGAAAGTTTCCTTAAGGTTGCTTTATTCAAAAAGCAATATTCATTTCAATAGGGATAGCTCCACAAAATTACATTCATTTTGTGTAACTTTTAAATTGTGATCTGTCAATATTTTAGACTCTCACCACATCATTGCTAAATTTGGGTGTGGCCCTCCATTTGCTTACCCAGAGCTTTTTTCTCCATTAGGTTTACTAGTAGATAGTTAAATGAGGAGTCAATAAATATTTGGGAAGGAATGGATAATTAAATACAGAAACATTTTTGAACTAATTTTTACTTGGAAAACAAAAGATTCTTTTAGAGTGAAATAGTGTGATGGTTAAAGAATATTTCATTTCGGGATAAAAAAAACCTTTATATTTGTTGAGCATTAGTAGTGGTATTAATCAGGGTTCTCCTTAGAGAGATAATCCATACTATGTGTATGTGTAGAGAGAGAGGTTTTGGGTTTTTTTTTTTGTTTTTATTTGAATTCTAGTTAATTAACATTACAATGTAATGTTGGTTTGAGGTGTACAACATAGTGATTCATCACTTACGTACAGCACTAGTGCTCATCACAACAAATGCCCTCCTTAATTCCCACCCCCTATTTCATCTGTCCCCCTACTCACCTCCCCTCTGGTAAACGGTCAGTTCATCTTCTGTAGTTAAGAGTCTGTTTCTTGGTTTGCCAAGAGTGGTTTATTTTAAGGAATTGGCTCCTGTGATTGCGGAGGCTTGGTGAGTCCAAAATCTGCAGGGGAGGCTAGTGGGCTGGAGACCCAAGGAAGAGTTGTAGTTTGATTCCAAAGGCAGCCTGCCACCGGAATTCCTCATGTTCAAGGGAGGCCAGTCTTTGTCCTATTAAAGCCTTCAAATGATTGGGTGAGGCCCACCCACTTTATGGAAGGTAATCTGCTTTACTCAGAGTCTGTTGATTTAAATGTTAATCTCATCCACAAAACACCTTAACAGAAACTTTTGGCCAAATATCTAGGCACTATGTCCCAGCCAAGGTGACACATAAAATCAACCATCACAGATGCTGTGCTAGGGGCTGGTTTTTTTTTTTTTTTAAGATTTTATTTATTTTATTTATTTATTTGACAGAGAGAGACAGCCAGCGAGAGAGGGAACACAAGCAGGGGGAGTGGGAGAGGAAGAAGCAGGCTCCCAGCAGAGGAGCCTGAGGTGGGGCTCGATCCCAGAACGCTGGGATCACGCCCTGAGCTGAAGGCAGACGCTTAATGACTGAGCCACCCAGGTGCCCCTGGTGTTTTAAAGAGTTTGAGGAACCAACACAATATGATATGATGACTGTCTTTTGCCCTCCACTTGCCATCGTATGTCCAGGCGTATTTCTTATTTGGCGAATGCTTGGGATATGCCAGACATGGTTCTTGCCTATGAAGATTAGTTTAATGGAGAGTTATTATATTCTTGAGAACCACCGTGAATTGTTTTATACTTATAGAGGTTGACCCTTTGCTCAGCATCAAGTGGCTCATTGACAACAGAGAAAATATTGCTTCAGAAACAACCCTTTATATTCGACTTCATAGTTTCCCAATCACTTTAGTATGTAATGTAGGTGTCACAATGACCTTTGACATAACAGGGATGATACTTCATTCTCATTTGACAAAAAGGAAGCATGAGGCAAAATCCTCCTGAGGAAACAGTGACATCCCAATTGCTCACTTCTTGACTCCAATTGAAGTTCTTGAAGTGGGCATCATTTCCCCAGGGCCATGCCAATTATGAATGATGAAGCTAAGGCTTGGATTTATTTCTGTCAAACTCTAAAGTGTGTGTTCTGTCAGCTTCTGTTATTTTCAGTGGTGTGTGTGTGTGTGTGTGTGTGTGTGTGTGTGTGTGTGAATATTGTGGGTATGGCGTGTTTAGGGGCACACTTGAAACTCATACCCTCCCCACACCATTCACTGTGGGCTTCCCTAATAGCTGCCCTAATAGCAACTTTTGCAGATTACTTCCCACTGGGTAGTTTCCAAATGTATATTTACTGGAAATAAAGATTTTCATCCTGCTTCTCAGATCCATAATAGTATTTCAAAGTATGAAAAAAAGGAATGAACAACTGGGTGATTAAGGAACTTAAAGTGAATGGTACGAAAACTAAGCTGGCTGATGAAACAAAACCAGAACAGAACTTTTACTTATACTTTTGGTTCTTTCCAATGATCACTTCTAGCCCTGCTAGTGCCCACACACCTGGCATGTTCTCAGCAAAGGGGATGTTCCTGAGGCTGATTTAACCTGTTCTCTTCTCCAGAAGTGGCACATCTTTATGCAGAGGAAGGGCAATGTTGTGGAAGGAGCAGACATTCTGCAGTTAGATAGACTGCCGTTTATTGCATGTACGATTACTGGGAAGTTGCTCAACACTCAGAACCTTCGTTTCTTTGTCTGTAAAATAGGATGATAAGCGTTTGTTCCCAGCATTCTTGTGAAAGGATTAAAAGAAGCAACACCTTTCTTTGTGCCTGCAGCAAGTAGTGCTCAGTGGTTTTAGGCCCCTTTCACTTAACAAGAAAAATAAAGCAAATTATCATAAACTGTTAAAGACCCTAAAGAAGAAAGGGAAGGATTCAGCACCAGAGCTTTATTTGTGGAAGGGGCCTGTTGACCATCCTTCCCCATGACATGGCTTCGCTGACCTACTTCAGAACTGACTCTAGCCCATCAGCTATGCTAAATGAGTGCACCTGTTAACACAAGGCAAAGATGAGGCTTCCCCAGTTATTACTGCCACAGACTACTTGGGTTTTATCTAGTGTTTATCTCAGTGGAAATACTAAGCACCAGGAACTCTTGCAAGTCTGAACAAAACAGCTGCTTTTTAAGGGACTGCAGTTTTCTTATGAAGTTACAAATTTGAAGACTGAGTCTTGAAGTTTCAGATATGATCCTTACCTTCAGTAGAGTTTTAAGTCACCCTTTTGGTCATAGCTACTCTGCAAATGGTTATGTTATTTTGGTAATAAAGAAATGTTACTTTCTACTTTTTCTGCTTTCACATTACCAAGTTCTTCCCATTTCAAAGCCACTTACATTTTCTTCTTTCACAGGGAACTATCCCCTTTCAAGTGGCGGAAATGTTTTCTTTGTTTGTGATACAATTTCAAAGCTACAGAAAAATTGCAAGATAGTATAAGGAAATCATGTGCCCTTTACGCAGCTTCAGAAATTGTTCACATTTTCTTTCCTCCTCTCATCATTTTTCTGAAACATTTGAAATTGAGTTGTAAACATGGCTGTTGTTATGCCTAAATATTGAAGTGTACCTTCTCAAATCACAAGGGCTTTGTCTTATATAACCTATATATATTCTCTTATATAGTATCATGAACAAAATAAGGAAATTTAATGTTGATACAATACCGGTATTTAATCCGCAGTCTATAATCAAACTTTATCAGTAATCATAACAGTATCTTCTATAGCTTTTTTCCCCCCCCAGATCAGGACCAAGTTCAGGATCACACATTTCATTACCCAAGTCTCTTTCATGTTCCTTAATCTGGAGGTCTCATAGCCTTTCTTTGTCCTTCTTCACCTTGATGTCTTTGCTTGCCTCCTACTTTGAGTTTGGCTGGTGTTTCCTCATGGTTGGGTTTAGACTATGCCTTTTTGGCAGGAATATCCCAGATGTGATGTTCTCACTTCTTGGTGCATCACATCAAAAGGTCCGTCGTGTCCCAATATTGGTCATTTCATCTTTTACAGTGTGTCAATATTTTGNTGGTTGGGTTTAGACTATGCCTTTTTGGCAGGAATATCCCAGATGTGATGTTCTCACTTCTTGGTGCATCACGTCAAAAGGTCCGTCGTGTCCCAATATTGGTCATTTCATCTTTTTACAGTATGTCAATATNCTTTTTGGCAGGAATATCCCAGATGTGATGTTCTCACTTCTTGGTGCATCACATCAAAAGGTCCGTCGTGTCCCAATATTGGTCATTTCATCTTTTACAGTGTGTCAATATTTTGTTTGTCATCAAATATTCACTTTCTAGATTTACCACCCATTTATGCTTTTCTATCTCCATCATTCCATCCATATTTGTTAATCAACAGTCTATTGGAAAGAATTGTCCCTTCCTATCTACCTGTCTATCTATCTAATCAATATGGACTCATGGATTCTTATCCTATACAATGGGTTATAATCCATTACTATCTTTGCTTATTTTGATGCTCAAATTATTCCAGAGATAGCTCATAGGAAACCCTTCATTCTAGTTCCTGTATCTTTTTGGTATGTTTCCATTATTTTCTAGCATGTACTGGCCCATATATCCCAGCCTCATCTTTTACTTTCCCTACCCCAGCCTTGGAATCATATTTTTACCCAAGGAGCCCTGGCACTAGGTATACTCATTTTTAATAGTATAACATTCCTTCAAGATCCACTCAGCAACAGAGTTGGTAAATAACTATATCAATTATAAAACTTGTGTTCATGCTGATTACTTTAATCCCAAATCAGTACCACCATGAGATATATCCTAGTCCCTCCCCTTTCTTTATCTGTAACTCCCTTCACCACCACTGAGAAACCAGGCTCTCACTACCCCAAATATGTTTACTCATTTGCCCAAACCTGAATGTACCAAAGGTAACAGGAAGGGCAGCAAAATGCCTTTAACATCTGAGAGATCTTTAATATCTGGTGGTCATGGCTGTCCCTTGATCAAATTATTGAAAGCAAAGAGGAAAATGATACCTAAATCGCTCTCATAGCCTGCTCTTCCACTCAAAGAGAGATCATGGGGTGTGAAATGCTGTGGCAATCAATTTGACAGTCCCTGTTACCACTTCACCACTGGTTGGTCACCTCTAAGGCCACAAGTAGAAATGGTATTTATCACACTTCCAGCCAGAGCTGCAAACTTGAATGACCCTTTGGGAGTGAAAAAGAGAAACCTTATCCTTAGTTGTACTGGTAAAAACTTTAAGAACATTTGTATGGGGTTCATCAGAGGGTCAAGAATCTGGTACCATGCATTTCAATGAAAATTTTCTTAGGTACCAGACCATATTTCAGGAAAGGATGTGTCATATCAGAATGTATTTCTCTATCAAATCTGGATCTTATCCAAGGGGCCAACCTAGTAGAATAGCCTTCTTCCCCACCAAGGAGCTGAGCTGAAGCTGATGCTCCCAGGGGCTGTGTTAGAATCAACAGGGTGTTTACCCAAAGTAAACAGGGAATTCTGAAACACAGCAAGAAAATGGTAGAGAAGGTCAAAAGATCATGTCAAGATTCTGGTTTGAAAGGCAAGGCAAATCAGGACCTGGAAGATAAGAAGTAAAGTCAAACATAATACTACAAAGGAAACTCTTAAAGTTCAGAGAGGCAGAGAAAAGGCACACTGCAGGGGAACAGCATTGTGGGGGGCAGCTTTGGGGGCTGCTGGCTGTGTGACGCAGTCTTAAAGAACCAGGCAGATCACATATACTTTAATCACATAACTTCCTTCTGAGTTGTAGACCCTACAGATCAACCACTTTTACTGCAGGATCTCTTTTTCTAGTCTTTCCAAGCAATGGTTTTATGAAAAGCACATGCAGAGAGACCTGCAGTAAATCCCTTTGCAGTGGGGAGTCACCATTCTGCCTCCTCCTGCTGCCTTCTTTTATGTAAATCATTTCTCACGTAGAGTGTTAAATAAAAAATAAAAAAATAAAGCATTTGCTGTAAAATACTCTCCTTTGGAGCTTGATAGCTTTGTTTGAATATCTGCTTGGTTATTTGCTCTGTGTGTGTGTGTGTGTTTGTGTGTGTGTGTGTGTGTGTGTGGTCTT
This sequence comes from Ailuropoda melanoleuca, assembly GCF_002007445.2. Classification (NCBI taxonomy): domain Eukaryota; kingdom Metazoa; phylum Chordata; class Mammalia; order Carnivora; family Ursidae; genus Ailuropoda; species Ailuropoda melanoleuca. Next base: position 38,924,602 of record NC_048223.1, read on the forward strand.
ACCTAACCTCATTGTCCCTCAATTTCCTCATCTGAAAAATGAGGTTGATAGAACCTGGGTAACAGTACAGTTTTGAAGATTATAAAAACACTTACTATGACTGGCACATAATAAAGACTTCATAATAACTAGTTATTATGTTAGTTGGTTATCATAGTTCGTATACTTTTTATAAACATTATATTATTTCCATATCCCAATATGTTTTTTGAGACTCATAAGTAGATTATTACTACAAGTTTGTATGAATAGTGTGAGGATTGAGGAAAATAAACCTTTCNATAAACCTTTCTCAGGAATAGGTATCTGGTGAGTGGCGAAGATGGAATGCCAGGCTGCGGATTCCAGGGATGACGTGCATTAGCTGAGACCGTCCGGTCTCCATACTGTCTTCCCACTGCCCCACTTTGCTGTTATGTCAAAACTCCTTTGTAGGGTGGGCCAAATAGTTTCCTCTTGGGGCTAGAGGAAGTGGAATAATTTTGACTTTGGAAGGGTCTGAAACAAAAGACCTATATATTAACCACTTCTTGTGTCTCCCTTTTTAGTCCAGCCATTCCTGCTGCCACCCTCTATGGGAAGGTGAGACTGACAGCACCTTGGCTCACTGTATCAAGTACTTCTGCCTTTCTATCTGAGGGTTTCTTTGAGACGTTGAAGGTACCCACTTTGGTAAACAAAACTTGGGAATTTTGGAATTCTGAGGGTGTTTACATACCATGAAGTAAACCTTGTCAGAAAGCAATGAGAGCAAGTGGATCAGTGCTTCCTCTTCCAACCCCCAGGTGGGCCATTTGGAAGTGTATTCAACGGGTTCCTCAAGGGTGCTGTCAGGTTGAATTCCAACTGCCCACTCAAGAGGCAAGACCAATTCAAGTGTTTTCTATTCCCTCTCTTACTCTCCTCCATCTCCCATTCCACTTCCTTAAGAACACTTTCTAATATAAAGAAACTTCATGTGAGTCCTTAGCATAGGCTCTGCTCTCCAAGGGGAACTAGGATCTAGCATCCCTACCCCCACCCATGTAAGGATGATCTTCTCTCATTGGGAACTGAACTACTCTTTTGACTTGGAGGACTCGAGACATTCTAATCCAATATTCATATTAGCTTTCCTGCTGCTCCAACAGTAATGTTGATCTTGTGTTCTGGTGTTGAGTTTCTGCCTTGTGGAAGCCATTTGCTCAACCATTCAGTAAACGTTTGTCATACTGTATCTACCATGGGCTTCACCTGGGGATTGAGAGAAGATACAATTATCTGTTCATGTACACCAGAGGAAGGAGTGAAGGGGNAAGAGGAAGAGCTTCCTCAGTTCCAAAAACAAAAGAATGGTTGCACTACCCATTCTTCTTCAGGATCATTGCAGTGTTTTCCAAATTAAATCACTTTATGATCGGAGAATGCTGGAGAGGGGGCTTTCTGGTACTGATTCTTACATTTGAAAACTGGTTTGGAAAATTTGAAATATATTACCTGTCCATCCACAGATAGCTGAGCAGGCATAAGGAGTGTTCTTGGATAATTCTTTCATTTCTACTACTGTATTTGTACATTGAAGAGTTTATATCTCTTTCAAGGTTAATTAATAATGTGATATTATGCAAAGTTTTAAGCATGTATACAAACAGAATAATAAAATAAGTTTCCATTTACTCACCAACCACATTTATCAATTATCAAGTTTTTCACACTTGCTTTTTATACAGTGTAACTTGGAGAATGTGGTTGTCCTGAAAATATCATAATTGTATTTAAAAGAAGCACAGATATTATGTTTTATGACTTTGGCTATTTAAAGATCTCTTTCTTTTCCATTAAATGCATGTTCCAAGAATGTGTATCAAAAATAGCTGTAAAAATTTCATGCATTTAAATATGAAATCCAAAATACATAGCATTCAGCCTTTCCTACCCTCACTCTGTTTTCTTCTCATGGGGTTCTCCCTTAAAGAAGATGAAGTTTTGGATAATGGTTAGGGGATGGAAGAGGTAATGTCATTAAATTGTCATTCCTTTCACCTTTTATTTATCAGGTATTTGATTTTAGAACATCCTGACATTAGCTACTGTCCCTTTTTAACACCTCCTCTATTACCATAGATATGCTTAAGACACAGAAAGGATTTGGGGTGACTTGACTAATGCTACAGGAGGCTTCCCTTTGCGGGGAGGTTTTTTTCTCTCTGGGATAATGCGCCACAGGAAGTAGTGGGATGGATGAAAGGGAGAAATTTTTTTGTAAAGTGGAAGGAAGGTAGGTTCTTAGGCAGATTAGTTTTAGGAAACAGAAGACAGGGATGTTGAAGAGTTAGGAATCAATTCCTTTAGATTATCCCTGCTCTTATAGGCCTTGGGATACTTTCATGTGTTCACATTGGTATCCACGCTTGAAGAACACTGCTCTCTCTAAGGCAAAGATAGAGCGATGAAAATTATCATAGTGTAAGTACATTCTTGCTCTTCTTGGGTCTGTATTCATGAGGCACAAAGTCTGGAGTTCTGAATTGGAAGCTGGAAAATCAGGCTCTACCCCTCCCTTGCAGTGGGATCTTCAACCAAACACTGTTCCTTGAGACTACATTTCCATCTCTGAAATTGAAGTACTTGAATCTCTTCCAGTTGAATGCTCAGTGGCTCTGGATTGATTGGTAGCATGCGGTTCAAGATTGGGAGGTGACAACTGGGTACGTCATGGAGATCCTTAAAAGTCACAGAAAGATTCTATTCTTCTGATGGGAATCACTGTCAATGATCAAGAGTGCTGTGAATGTATAAAACCACAAGGCTCAAAAGCCATAGAAAGGGTTTGAACATTATAGGTCAATTTCTGTTATCTAGGCTTTGTTCCTATCCACTATTGTAAGTAATTGGAATGAGATAATAATGACTAACATTTGTGCTATGAGATGTATATTATTTAATATTTATCCAATAATTCTAAAAAAAGTGAGTCAATTAGTTTCATTTTACAGATTAGAAGACAGATTAGAGAGGAGTGAAGTATGCTGCCCAAGGTCACAAAATAACTAAATGGAAGAATTAGGACTCAAACTCAGTGGTATGTCTTACCCTAAAACTCTACATTACAACTATTGCTTCAATTATTTTGTCTTGTGAGCATGGTTATATGAATTTGAACGGGTCTTTGCTTTTTATTAATGTCCTTTAAGTGACTTTTCAGCTTCAGAATCTATACTTTAGATTTTAACCCAGTGGCATTATAAATAAGGTCTGGAAAAGGTACTTGCAATAAGCTCCAGGAAGGAAAATAAAAGGAAATAACTTTGGGAAGGTGCCCACACACAAAACACTGACTAAAAGGAGAGTTAGAATAAACATAAGGATGGTTATGTACCAAATCATTATTGGTCTTTTTCTCTTCTGTAAGAGACAATACAAACAGCCTGTATTCGACAATCTCACACCTAACTTTAAGCATTCTCAAACAGATTTCTTATTTTACTGTTTCCATGACAACACATGACATTTCACATATGTTTCTCAAGGAAGAAAAGGTGAAAATTACTCTCAGTGTTAAATCGAATTTTTCTCCTTCTCACCTATTTTATTCATAAAGACTTAGAAGGTACAACAATTTCATGTTCCTTTCAAAATTTCAGTGCCATTTTTCTACATTAGATGCAGAATTAAGTGAATTTTAAACTTCAGCTCCATTTTCTAAGTCCAGTATTTTTATAGAGAGAAAGTTTCCTTAAGGTTGCTTTATTCAAAAAGCAATATTCATTTCAATAGGGATAGCTCCACAAAATTACATTCATTTTGTGTAACTTTTAAATTGTGATCTGTCAATATTTTAGACTCTCACCACATCATTGCTAAATTTGGGTGTGGCCCTCCATTTGCTTACCCAGAGCTTTTTTCTCCATTAGGTTTACTAGTAGATAGTTAAATGAGGAGTCAATAAATATTTGGGAAGGAATGGATAATTAAATACAGAAACATTTTTGAACTAATTTTTACTTGGAAAACAAAAAGATTCTTTTAGAGTGAAATAGTGTGATGGTTAAAGAATATTTCATTTCGGGATAAAAAAAACCTTTATATTTGTTGAGCATTAGTAGTGGTATTAATCAGGGTTCTCCTTAGAGAGATAATCCATACTATGTGTATGTGTAGAGAGAGAGGTTTTGTTTTTTTTTGTTTGTTTTTATTTGAATTCTAGTTAATTAACATTACAATGTAATGTTGGTTTGAGGTGTACAACATAGTGATTCATCACTTACGTACAGCACTAGTGCTCATCACAACAAATGCCCTCCTTAATTCCCACCCCCTATTTCATCTGTCCCCCTACTCACCTCCCCTCTGGTAAACGGTCAGTTCATCTTCTGTAGTTAAGAGTCTGTTTCTTGGTTTGCCAAGAGTGGTTTATTTTAAGGAATTGGCTCCTGTGATTGCGGAGGCTTGGTGAGTCCAAAATCTGCAGGGGAGGCTAGTGGGCTGGAGACCCAAGGAAGAGTTGTAGTTTGATTCCAAAGGCAGCCTGCCACCGGAATTCCTCATGTTCAAGGGAGGCCAGTCTTTGTCCTATTAAAGCCTTCAAATGATTGGGTGAGGCCCACCCACTTTATGGAAGGTAATCTGCTTTACTCAGAGTCTGTTGATTTAAATGTTAATCTCATCCACAAAACACCTTAACAGAAACTTTTGGCCAAATATCTAGGCACTATGTCCCAGCCAAGGTGACACATAAAATCAACCATCACAGATGCTGTGCTAGGGGCTGTTTTTTTTTTTTTTAAGATTTTATTTATTTTATTTATTTATTTGACAGAGAGAGACAGCCAGCGAGAGAGGGAACACAAGCAGGGGGAGTGGGAGAGGAAGAAGCAGGCTCCCAGCAGAGGAGCCTGAGGTGGGGCTCGATCCCAGAACGCTGGGATCACGCCCTGAGCTGAAGGCAGACGCTTAATGACTGAGCCACCCAGGTGCCCCTGGTGTTTTAAAGAGTTTGAGGAACCAACACAATATGATATGATGACTGTCTTTTGCCCTCCACTTGCCATCGTATGTCCAGGCGTATTTCTTATTTGGCGAGTGCTTGGGATATGCCAGACATGGTTCTTGCCTATGAAGATTAGTTTAATGGAGAGTTATTATATTCTTGAGAACCACCGTGAATTGTTTTATACTTATAGAGGTTGATCCTTTGCTCAGCATCAAGTGGCTCATTGACAACAGAGAAAATATTGCTTCAGAAACAACCCTTTATATTCGACTTCATAGTTTCCCAATCACTTTAGTATGTAATGTAGGTGTCACAATGACCTTTGACATAACAGGGATGATACTTCATTCTCATTTGACAAAAAGGAAGCATGAGGCAAAATCCTCCTGAGGAAACAGTGACATCCCAATTGCTCACTTCTTGACTCCAATTGAAGTTCTTGAAGTGGGCATCATTTCCCCAGGGCCATGCCAATTATGAATGATGAAGCTAAGGCTTGGATTTATTTCTGTCAAACTCTAAAGTGTGTGTTCTGTCAGCTTCTGTTATTTTCAGTGGTGTGTGTGTGTGTGTGTGTGTGTGTGTGTGTGTGTGTGAATATTGTGGGTATGGCGTGTTTAGGGGCACACTTGAAACTCATACCCTCCCCACACCATTCACTGTGGGCTTCCCTAATAGCTGCCCTAATAGCAACTTTTGCAGATTACTTCCCACTGGGTAGTTTCCAAATGTATATTTACTGGAAACAAAGATTTTCATCCTGTTTCTCAGATCCATAATAGTATTTCAAAGTATGAAAAAAAGGAATGAACAACTGGGTGATTAAGGAACTTAAAGTGAATGGTACGAAAACTAAGCTGGCTGATGAAACAAAACCAGAACAGAACTTTTACTTATACTTTTGGTTCTTTCCAATGATCACTTCTAGCCCTGCTAGTGCCCACACACCTGGCATGTTCTCAGCAAAGGGGATGTTCCTGAGGCTGATTTAACCTGTTCTCTTCTCCAGAAGTGGCACATCTTTATGCAGAGGAAGGGCAATGTTGTGGAAGGAGCAGACATTCTGCAGTTAGATAGACTGCCGTTTATTGCATGTACGATTACTGGGAAGTTGCTCAACACTCAGAACCTTCGTTTCTTTGTCTGTAAAATAGGATGATAAGCGTTTGTTCCCAGCATTCTTGTGAAAGGATTAAAAGAAGCAACACCTTTCTTTGTGCCTGCAGCAAGTAGTGCTCAGTGGTTTTAGGCCCCTTTCACTTAACAAGAAAAATAAAGCAAATTATCATAAACTGTTAAAGACCCTAAAGAAGAAAGGGAAGGATTCAGCACCAGAGCTTTATTTGTGGAAGGGGCCTGTTGACCATCCTTCCCCATGACATGGCTTCGCTGACCTACTTCAGAACTGACTCTAGCCCATCAGCTATGCTAAATGAGTGCACCTGTTAACACAAGGCAAAGATGAGGCTTCCCCAGTTATTACTGCCACAGACTACTTGGGTTTTATCTAGTGTTTATCTCAGTGGAAATACTAAGCACCAGGAACTCTTGCAAGTCTGAACAAAACAGCTGCTTTTTAAGGGACTGCAGTTTTCTTATGAAGTTACAAATTTGAAGACTGAGTCTTGAAGTTTCAGATATGATCCTTACCTTCAGTAGAGTTTTAAGTCACCCTTTTGGTCATAGCTACTCTGCAAATTTATGTTATTTTGGTAATAAAGAAATGTTACTTTCTACATTTTCTGCTTTCACATTACCAAGTTCTTCCCATTTCAAAGCCACTTACATTTTCTTCTTTCACAGGGAACTATCCCCTTTCAAGTGGCGGAAATGTTTTCTTTGTTTGTGATACAATTTCAAAGCTACAGAAAAATTGCAAGATAGTATAAGGAAATCATGTGCCCTTTACGCAGCTTCAGAAATTGTTCACATTTTCTTTCCTCCTCTCATCATTTTTCTGAAACATTTGAAATTGAGTTGTAAACATGGCTGTTGTTATGCCTAAATATTGAAGTGTACCTTCTCAAATCACAAGGGCTTTGTCTTATATAACCTATATATATTCTCTTATATAGTATCATGAACAAAATAAGGAAATTTAATGTTGATACAATACCGGTATTTAATCCGCAGTCTATAATCAAACTTTATCAGTAATCATAACAGTATCTTCTATAGCTTTTTTCCCCCCCCAGATCAGGACCAAGTTCAGGATCACACATTTCATTACCCAAGTCTCTTTCATGTTCCTTAATCTGGAGGTCTCATAGCCTTTCTTTGTCCTTCTTCACCTTGATGTCTTTGCTTGCCTCCTACTTTGAGTTTGGCTGGTGTTTCCTCATGGTTGGGTTTAGACTATGCCTTTTTGGCAGGAATATCCCAGATGTGATGTTCTCACTTCTTGGTGCATCACATCAAAAGGTCCGTCGTGTCCCAATATTGGTCATTTCATCTTTTACAGTGTGTCAATATTTTGTTTGTCATCAAATATTCACTTTCTAGATTTACCACCCATTTATGCTTTTCTATCTCCATCATTCCATCCATATTTGTTAATCAAGTCTATTGGAAAGAATTGTCCCTTCCTATCTACCTGTCTATCTATCTAATCAATATGGACTCATGGATTCTTATCCTATACAATGGGTTATAATCCATTACTATCTTTGCTTATTTTGATGCTCAAATTATTCCAGAGATAGCTCATAGGAAACCCTTCATTCTAGTTCCTGTATCTTTTTGGTATGTTTCCATTATTTTCTAGCATGTACTGGCCCATATATCCCAGCCTCATCTTTTACTTTCCCTACCCCAGCCTTGGAATCATATTTTTACCCAAGGAGCCCTGGCACTAGGTATACTCATTTTTAATAGTATAACATTCCTTCAAGATCCACTCAGCAACAGAGTTGGTAAATAACTATATCAATTATAAAACTTGTGTTCATGCTGAGTACTTTAATCCCAAATCAGTACCACCATGAGATATATCCTAGTCCCTCCCCTTTCTTTATCTGTAACTCCCTTCACCACCACTGAGAAACCAGGCTCTCACTACCCCAAATATGTTTACTCATTTGCCCAAACCTGAATGTACCAAAGGTAACAGGAAGGGCAGCAAAATGCCTTTAACATCTGAGAGATCTTTAATATCTGGTGGTCATGGCTGTCCCTTGATCAAATTATTGAAAGCAAAGAGGAAAATGATACCTAAATCGCTCTCATAGCCTGCTCTTCCACTCAAAGAGAGATCATGGGGTGTGAAATGCTGTGGCAATCAATTTGACAGTCCCTGTTACCACTTCACCACTGGTTGGTCACCTCTAAGGCCACAAGTAGAAATGGTATTTATCACACTTCCAGCCAGAGCTGCAAACTTGAATGACCCTTTGGGAGTGAAAAAGAGAAACCTTATCCTTAGTTGTACTGGTAAAAACTTTAAGAACATTTGTATGGGGTTCATCAGAGGGTCAAGAATCTGGTACCATGCATTTCAATGAAAATTTTCTTAGGTACCAGACCATATTTCAGGAAAGGATGTGTCATATCAGAATGTATTTCTCTATCAAATCTGGATCTTATCCAAGGGGCCAACCTAGTAGAATAGCCTTCTTCCCCACCAAGGAGCTGAGCTGAAGCTGATGCTCCCAGGGGCTGTGTTAGAATCAACAGGGTGTTTACCCAAAGTAAACAGGGAATTCTGAAACACAGCAAGAAAATGGTAGAGAAGGTCAAAAGATCATGTCAAGATTCTGGTTTGAAAGGCAAGGCAAATCAGGACCTGGAAGATAAGAAGTAAAGTCAAACATAATACTACAAAGGAAACTCTTAAAGTTCAGAGAGGCAGAGAAAAGGCACACTGCAGGGGAACAGCATTGTGGGGGGCAGCTTTGGGGGCTGCTGGCTGTGTGACGCAGTCTTAAAGAACCAGGCAGATCACATATATTTTAATCACATAACTTCCTTCTGAGTTGTAGACCCTACAGATCAACCACTTTTACTGCAGGATCTCTTTTTCTAGTCTTTCCAAGCAATGGTTTTATGAAAAGCACATGCAGAGAGACCTGCAGTAAATCCCTTTGCAGTGGGGAGTCACCATTCTGCCTCCTCCTGCTGCCTTCTTTTATGTAAATCATTTCTCACGTAGAGTGTTAAATAAAAAATAAAAAAATAAAGCATTTGCTGTAAAATACTCTCCTTTGGAGCTTGATAGCTTTGTTTGAATATCTGCTTGGTTATTTGCTCTGTGTGTGTGTGTGTGTTTGTGTGTGTGTGTGTGTGTGTGTGGTCTTACCTAACCTCATTGTCCCTCAATTTCCTCATCTGAAAAATGAGGTTGATAGAACCTGGGTAACAGTACAGTTTTGAAGATTATAAAAACACTTACTATGACTGGCACATAATAAAGACTTCATAATAACTAGTTATTATGTTAGTTGGTTATCATAGTTCGTATACTTTTTATAAACATTATATTATTTCCATATCCCAATATGTTTATGAGACTGATAAGTAGATTATTACTACAAGTTTGTATGAATAGTGTGAAGATTGGGGAAAATAAACCTTTCTCAGGAATAGGTATCTGGTGAGTGGCGAAGATGGAATGCCAGGCTGCGGATTCCAGGGATGACGTGCATTAGCTGAGACCGTCCGGTCTCCATACTGTCTTCCCACTGCCCCACTTTGCTGTTATGTCAAAACTCCTTTGTAGGGTGGGCCAAATAGTTTCCTCTTGGGGCTAGAGGAAGTGGAATAATTTTGACTTTGGAAGGGTCTGAAACAAAAGACCTATATATTAACCACTTCTTGTGTCTCCCTTTTTAGTCCAGCCATTCCTGCTGCCACCCTCTATGGGAAGGTGAGACTGACAGCACCTTGGCTCACTGTATCAAGTACTTCTGCCTTTCTATCTGAGGGTTTCTTTGAGACGTTGAAGGTACCCACTTTGGTAAACAAAACTTGGGAATTTTGGAATTCTGAGGGTGTTTACATACCATGAAGTAAACCTTGTCAGAAAGCAATGAGAGCAAGTGGATCAGTGCTTCCTCTTCCAACCCCCAGGTGGGCCATTTGGAAGTGTATTCAACGGGTTCCTCAAGGGTGCTGTCAGGTTGAATTCCAACTGCCCACTCAAGAGGCAAGACCAATTCAAGTGTTTTCTATTCCCTCTCTTACTCTCCTCCATCTCCCATTCCACTTCCTTAAGAACACTTTCTAATATAAAGAAACTTCATGTGAGTCCTTAGCATAGGCTCTGCTCTCCAAGGGGAACTAGGATCTAGCATCCCTACCCCCACCCATGTAAGGATGATCTTCTCTCATTGGGAACTGAACTACTCTTTTGACTTGGAGGACTCGAGACATTCTAATCCAATATTCATATTAGCTTTCCTGCTGCTCCAACAGTAATGTTGATCTTGTGTTCTGGTGTTGAGTTTCTGCCTTGTGGAAGCCATTTGCTCAACCATTCAGTAAACGTTTGTCATACTGTATCTACCATGGGCTTCACCTGGGGATTGAGAGAAGATACAATTATCTGTTCATGTACACCAGAGGAAGGAGTGAAGGGGCATATGTGCAGATAAATTGTTTTCTGAAAACAGAAATCATATATTCTTCCATTTATATTCTTGTTATATAATTGTGGAAGGATTTTCTTCCTCCAGCTGAGGTCCTCAAGGCAGTGTCTCTCCATAGGTCTTCCAGTAAACTACCTCTTCTTCTAAGACAGTGATTCTCCAGAATCACCTAGAGGGCTTGTTAGAATAGATTCCCTGGCACACCTTCAGAATTTCTGATTCAGTAGATGTGGGTTAGGGCTCATGAATTTTCACTTTTAACAAGTTCCCAAGTGATGCCAATACTGCTGTTCCTGGACCACACTTGAGAACCAATGTGAGATGGTAGGGCCATTGAATGTTCTTGTCTCAAAGCATCTGAGACGAATTCTTGCATCAGTGTTGTATTTAAAATCCTGAAAAGACTGAAGGAGGCCATAAACTTTATTCCCCTGATCTTCACAAGAAAACACCTTTGAGACCCATGAATGTTACCACCTTGAAGTCTTTGCCTACACCTCTTTCTCATTCTTACAGCCAGAGTTTGTGTGCTTCATTCTCACATTGACCAAAAAAAATTCCATTCATAATAACAATCAATATCAAATATCCCAAGAACTCTTTCTCAGAATCCTTCCAACTCTAGGCAAATTTAAGGACATAATCTCTGACCACCTCCCTCTCCTATGCCTGGACTCTGTTCGGAAATTTGTGGAAAACTCTGAAATGGACAAGAAAACATTACTGTGTCTCCTGTCTAGCTTACCATCAGTTATCTCCCTCTTTCATTATTTGAGAGATATTTTACAACTCTGGAAAGTGTGGAAAGCTGCAAATAATGCAAATGATTCTTGTCCATAGAAATGCAAATTAATTATATCTGGTGAAATGCACTTGATTATTGCCCTATGGATAGACTTATTATTTATTTGCAATTTATTTCATTTGTGTGTGTGGTGTGTGTGTATTTGTATACACACAGGCATATATATATATGTGTATGTGTATATATATCTTTTTAAAAGTTTTTATTTATTATTTTTTAGTGTATATATATTTGAATTCTCTTTTGAATCAGCTATAACATCTTGCTGGTTCTGTCATTAATTAATGAGTCAAATATAATTTTAAAATCTTTGGCGCATGTTCTTTTTCTGTCTGTATGAACATCATGATTATACTTTCTTTAAAAAAGAATCCTTTAACATCTATACCAGCCATGACATTGAATGTCCCATCTAGTGGCTCATCTGTGCCTGCAAGCTCCTCTGCCACCACCTTGCTATAAATTCACAGAATTCAAAGGCCTTTTTGGTTTATCTTTATATTAGATTCTAACACAGTGCTTATTGTGGGTGCTCAATAACTCTTTCTTGGGTATATAAAAAACATGTGATTTTAGGACAGAAGATATATTGTCATGCAGAAAAGGAGGCAAAGGATTTTCCAGGCAGATGGGGCAAGTAACAAAAAGAACTCCAAACATGAAATAGTGCTATAATATAAAGGGCTATGGCAGAAAATGAAAAAGGCAGGCAGAATTAAGTTCTTAAAGCTCTGTTCATAATATGTTCCTGAGGGACCACTGAAGGCTCTCAGATGATCAAATTTGCATTTGCAATTGGTCCCTCTGTGCCACAAGGAGTTTAGATTTGAAGTGTAGGAGCCTGGAGACAGGCAGATCCACTGAGAAAACTTACTTCCCAGCCATAGGAAACCAGTCATTTTGAATGGTCTCCTCTTGTATCTCTTGGTCACCCAGGATGGAGTAATTTGGGGTACTAAAATCCTGGTTCCATGGCCTGTGTTACTGTCCTCAAATATCTATAGATGGGAGCCACCTGCCTATGTCTTTGGAGATGGTTTCCTTATTCTGTGCTAGATTGTCTGTTGTGAGAACATCCTGGTGTTACAGCTGGATCCCCATGGAGGTCACTGATTGGCCACACATCTACTACTCATCACTTCATTTTCTGATCACTTTGTTCTGTCTACATAGCTGGCCTTATGTCCTCAGCATTGATCTCATCTTTGTTCAACTCAAGTTCAGACGCTGACTCCTTCTGTCCAGTTTGGTTCTGCATTATGTTATATAAGATCCAACCAAGTCCATATTTAAAGAAATCTTGTTTTCAAAATGTGATTAACAATGTTGAACTAAGTTCATCATAGGGATGCAGTGTGGAACAAATGAAATAACTAGATATCAAAATGCACTTAAATCTATTAAGTTCTATATGAGCTTAAGGTCTTATTGTTAGGAATAACATTTAAAAACCAAATGCAATGACGGTAATTTAAGTGGTGCTTGGAATATTGACTGAAAGTGTGCATCTGAAAGAGGATAAAATGAAGCAGAATGGAAAGTTACTATTTTCCTTCTGAAAGAGAAAAATAACATAACAGAATTAGATTGGTTGCTGAAAATTTTCTTAGCAATTTTTACTTCTATTATGGTTTTATCTTCTCAGAAAGTGAATTCTATTATTTTGCTATTATGAGCGAAGATGGGAAAGTAACAGCAAAATTTATCCAAATACATTTAACACTTACAAGTTTTCGATTTTCTATATCACATCAAACTTATACGTAAGACCAAAAATTAATATTTTCAATAACATATTACCTTGATCCCCAAACCAGGCAAAGACCCCCTCAAAAAGGAGAATTTACAGACCGATTTCCCTAATGAATATGGATGCCAAAATCCTCAACAAGGTCCTTGCTAATAGAATCCAACAGTACATTAAANTCCTTGCTAATAGAATCCAACAGTACATTAAAAGGATTATCCATCATGACCAAGTGGGATTCATACCTGGGATGCACGCGTGGTTCAACATTCGCAAAGCGATCAGCGTGATACATCCTATCAACAAGAAAAGATTCAGGAACCATATGATCCTCTCAATTAATGCAGAAAAAGCATTTGACAAAATACAGCATCCTTTCCTGATT
>NC_048223.1:38938192-38962380 GCF_002007445.2 Ailuropoda melanoleuca
AGAACTAGGAAGATCAGTAGGGGAAGAAAGGGATAAAGAAAGGGGGGGGTAATCAGAAGGGGGAATGAAGCTTGAGAGACTATGGACTATGAGAAACAATCTGAGGGCATCAGAGGGANTAAGAACTAGGAAGATCAGTAGGGGAAGAAAGGGATAAAGAAAGGGGGGGTAATCAGAAGGGGGAATGAAGCTTGAGACACTATGGACTATGAGAAACAAACTGAGGGCATCAGAGGGAAGGGGGTGGGGAAATGGGATAGACTGATGATGGGTAGTAAGGAGGGCACGTATTGCATGGTGCATTGGGTGTTATACGCAACTAATGAATCATCCAACTTTACATCGGAAACCGGGGATGTACTGTATAGTGACTAACATAATATAATAAAAAATCATTTAAAAATATTTTCAATGACATATGCTAGTGCTTTATATGACACTACTCCAAATTTTGTAATCATGTAAAAGATGCAAAATAACTATCTGTTCATATGTACCATATCAGTGCATTTCTCCTTAAAATAAAGTTTTCCTTATTTTATTTTTCATTCCTGAAATTGGATTTTCTGAAGCTTAAGTTATATTCTGGAAAATGTGTGCATAGTACTTCAAAAAAAGTGATATAAAATGAAAAAATTAAGATTTTTTTTTACATTGGTAAAAGAAGATATATTCCAGGAAATATTTCACTTAACTTCGGTTTGTCTTGCTAAGTTACTGAAATCAATAAAACTACATTTCTGAAGAATTCATATTTCATGATGTTCAGATAACACAACTATAATTTTTTTGGTTGAATTCAATTTAAAAAAAGTACTGCAAATCAGCCCTACAGGCAGAAATTTTATTGAGGAGAAGAAAGATAAGGGGACAGTCTTGTGACTCCTATAGACTTTGGTGATGAAAGAGAAAGAGAGAGAGANAAAAAAGTCCTGCAAATCAGCCCTACAGGCAGAAATTTTATTGAGGAGAAGAAAGATAAGGGGACAGTCTTGTGACTCCTATAGACTTTGGTGATGAAAGAGAAAGAGAGAGAGACAAAGAATAGAAATACAAATTTTACCTGGGCTAGGATAGTAATTGGCGGATTTCCATGTAATGTGAATGGAAAAATCAACATAAATTTACATGTTTCATGTAATCAGTGAAAACAGAGAACTTAAACTGTAGGCAGGAATATTAAAAGCAAAGAAACAGCCAGCCATGTCTGGATCAGACTTGCCGTTATTCAAAATGAATAATATTCTTGAGAAAATGTTTTTTTTTCTTCTATTTGGTGGGGATGGGTGGGGGGCAGGGGAGAGGAGATATGGTTGGAAATGAGCAAAGATAACAAAAAGTGTCTGTAATTTAATAGTGATAACTATAGAGATGATGATAAAACTTCATTTTTTGGAAGTTTTTTTTTTCTCTCTTAATGGCACCAGAAAGGCAAGCTACAGTTATTATGGCTACATTTTGCTGATTCAGAGGTTGAAGCAGAAAATAGAAGGGGAAGAAGGAAGAGGGGGGTAAACAGAAGGNATTATTCAAAATGAATAATATTCTTGAGAAAATGTTTTTTTTTCTTCTATTTGGTGGGGATGGGTGGGGGGCAGGGGAGAGGAGATATGGTTGGAAATGAGCAAAGATAACAAAAAGTGTCTGTAATTTAATAGTGATAACTATAGAGATGATGATAAAACTTCATTTTTTGGAAGTTTTTTTTTTCTCTCTTAATGGCACCAGAAAGGCAAGCTACAGTTATTATGGCTACATTTTGCTGATTCAGAGGTTGAAGCAGAAAATAGAAGGGGAAGAAGGAAGAGGGGGGTAAACAGAAGGAGGAATGAACCATGAGGTACTATGGACTCTGGGAAAAAAACTGAAGGCTTCAGAGGGGAGGGGGGTGGGGGATCAGGACAGGCCGGTGGTGGGTAGTAAGGAGGGCACGTATTGCATGGTGCACTGGGTGTTATACTCAAGTAACGAATCATGGAACTTTACATCAAAAACTTGGGATGTACTGTATGGTGACTAACATAACATAATAAAAAATTATTTAAAAAAAAAGAAAAAGAAAATAAAAATTTCAGCTCTATGTACTGCTTGAATTTACAATTTGTGAAATACTTCAGGGTTCTCCTGTAACTTCCAAGAGATTTACAAAGCACCCCTACCTATTTTCTCATAGTTTATTATTGTCGATTTGAACTCGAAGTCTACATATTACTAGATAAGAACCAGGCATTGAGCAGATACACTAAAATAATTATATATTTTGAGAGTTTGAATGTGGTTGCTCTAAATTGTTCCTTTCCTAATTCAGTTTTGCCTAGGCTTTGAAAACGTTAGTTAGCTTAGTTATTATCTTGTTCACTCTCTGTCAAATAGAAAACAATGTGTAAGGTCTCTCTATATATCTGGAATATGGAGGTAAAAGTCTTTAAGCTCATTTATCTTGTTGAATTCAGTTATCTGTTTACAGATGAAAATCCACGTAATATGTAAAGGATTGAAGATCTGCAAGAAGAGAACATTGTATTGCCCCCTGCCCCCCCAAAAAAAATTCTGCTCTTAAATCACCACTGAAGACAGTACAAATCCTGAAATGAATAAATATGCTAACAGTGATCCACAGTGCCCATCCATTTTTAGCAGTTCTACTTCAGTAGATGTTACCAAAAAAGTTAAATGGAAATAATTTTGTTTTCTCTTAAAATGACTAACGGTCACAGAAAATAGTTTCCCAGACGGCGGTCAGCAAGCCAGGAAGAGAAACCTCACTAGAACTCAACCAGCTGGAATGCCAACATTTTGCAGAAGGGGAACTCACATTTAGAGTCCCAGAAGTAGTTACCAGAAATATATTTAAATCTATTACCAAATCTTTTAGTGCTGAATATATATGAGTCTGTGTCCATTTCTGCTCTTTTAATATATTAAATTGTGCTTCTGGACTTTTGAAGAAGACATATTTACAGTACGACATAGACACAGGGCACCATTTCTCTAATGGAAAAAAAAATAAGATCTCTATTCATATTTAAGTATGATTTTTCCCTTAGAGATTATAAAATTCTGTCTGTCATGTAGTAAAAGGGCCCATCCTTGATAATTATATATTTAAAAATGGACAGGACATAAGGTAGGATGATATTGAAAGAAATATTGTAGGATCATGTAGCATACATAAAAATCTATAAAAATAAATATTATATTTGTCTGCTTTGGGCCAAAGTCAGATTTTGAAGAAAAACACATCTTCACATCCTTACACACTGAATATTTAAATGACTTCTGTATTTATCATGTTTTTCTTTTCTTTATAAAATATTTTATTCAGCACCTAATTGAAATGGGTAGATGCACTACAGAATTTACCAATATTCAAAGAGAAGTACATAGTCAAAATGCTTTCCTTCTGAGAGTTTACAAACTAAGAAAAGTAATGCAATTAAATAAATGTTAATTAACCACACTGTTCATTAATCACAAGACTCTATGAGAGGTACTAATGACAAATTTTTTAAAGATTCAGAATAAACGAACCATTTCTTTCCTTGGTACCCTATGCTGATTTCTTTCATAGCACAAGATTGAGATGGCCTGTTGCCCTATTGTGTTGGTTCAGGTTGTTGCATCTTAAGTGTAATGGGCTAGGTGATTATAAATGGCAGAAATTCATTTCTCACAGTTTTGGAGGCTGGATGTTCAAGATCAATGTGCCAGAATGGTTGAATTCTGGTGATGGCTCTGTGCCAGGTTACATATTAGCCTACTTCTTATGTGTCCTCACATAGTAGTAGAAGGGGTGAGAGGAGGGAGCTCTCTGCAGTCCCTTTTATAAGGGCCCTAATCTCCCTCAGGAGCTCTCTCCCCTGAAAATAACCTAGTCGCCTCCTCGAGGCCCCACTTCCTAATACCTTGGAGTTAAGATGTCAGCACATGAATTTTGGGAGCATACAATCAATCTATAACACCTGTTTCCTCTATTATAAAAATAGCCCATCACAAGGTAAAACCTAGTACTTTCTCATTACAATTAGTACATCATCTCAAGGGTTAAATTGGCAAGACAGGCTTAAGTGATTTACATACTTATCCAACAAAATATGTTGCCAGCTATAGAAAGAATAAAGCAAAAAGGCAGCATGAACACAACATTCTTCTCTAGAACAACATAAAACCATCAGACATAGCTTTTATATAATGTTTCTTTCCCTGAGTCAAGATTTGGCTTTGAAGTAGTGTCAATAATATGTATCTCTTGTTCTCAGAGAATCTGTCTGAGATTGGGGCTTCTCAGGATTTAGTCTCTCTTAGTCACACATAGAGGAAAAAAATCTGCCTGATTACTTCCTATTCTCCATCCAACCATAGCCCACAACTCTATAAATTCCAAGTCTATTTATCATAAGAAATCTGGATGCCCAAGTACTTACTACTAAAAACATTTTAAAGATATGTTCCTGTGTTGTTGAACCAATTAGACTAGCAGACTGCTTACCAGAGGGTCTGGTCAGGAGTCAAACATTACAGGCACTGTAAACCATTTCCTTTCCAGGAAGTATTATGATTGACTTATTTTTTTTAAAAGAAGGTCCTCTGCAAATAGATATTGATTCTTGTTTGATTTCTCCTTTTTTTCTTGCTATTTCTGCTATGAGTGTTTCTTTGCAAAAGTCTCAATGCCTCCATTTTCTCCTGGATGCTCTGTGGAACAGAAACATTTATTAACAGTTATTTCCCTTGGGTTATTTTAGAATCTATGTTACTGAAGAGGTAAGAATAGAGATGTTTCGGGGCGCCTGGGTGGCTCAGTCTTTAGGCATCTGCCTTTGGCTTAGGGTGTGATCCTGGCGTTCTGGGATCGAGCCCCACATCGGGTTCCTCTGCTGGGGGCCTGCTTCCTCCTCTCCCGCTCCCCATGCTTCTGTTCTTTCTCTCACTGGCTGGCTCTGTCAAAAAAATAAATAAAATCTTAAAAAAAAAAAAGAATAGAGATGTTTCCCTGCTGTTTGTGTTGATCTATGAGTTTCCTACACTGCATAACTACATCCCCCAAATCTTAGTGGCATCCAAAACTTTCTTTCTTGCTCTCATTGCCTGACAATTGATGGTCAGGTGGGACTCTGAGGAGTTTGGAAGTTCTTGATCAGTTTGCACCTCTTCTCATTTTGGAGTCCAGACTGAAGAACGTGCCACTCTCTGGGACATCTGTACTCATGGTAGAAAGTAAATACAAGAGGTTTCTGGCCAAGCCATACCATGTATTTAAACTGTCTGCTTGGATATGGCAAATGTTGTGTCTCCTTACATCTGTGTAGAGAACAAAGTCAGGGTGGCAAGGAAGCAAATTAAGGATAGGGGAGTGAATAAATAATTATAAATACTATGGTCTAATAAATGTAAGAGTTTCCAACCCTTAGGATCTCATACAGCTTAAATTTGCTTATTTCATTCTACATGGCAATTTACCATTACACCCCTTCTTAAATTTTAAGCCCTACTTTTGAATATATAATACTGAATGTACATTGTGAGTCAAGAGATTGTCAGTGGCAGAGGTTTTGAGGTTTTGTTTATCTTCTTGCAGAGAAGGTAGTAGTATGGATATACATTTTGCACCTCTCTTAGTATTTTCTTTCCTCTAGTCCTCTTATTGCATATATGTACAATTTAAAATTTTCAGTGAAAAAAATAGTGTACATACAGAAGTACACACAAAAATGTACAACTCAATGGAATTTTGTAAATTGAGCATAACCATGCAGTCACAGCATAGAACAAGAAATGGAACATTACCAGCATGCCTGAGCTCACTCTTTCCCTGGGCTCCATGAAGAATCATCATCCTGATGGCTAACTCCCCAGAATAGTTCTCCTCACTTTCAATTTTGTATAAATGGAATTACACCATACACAGTTACACAGTAGGTTCTCTCACTCAATATCAGGTTATGAGATCCCGCCGTTCATTCTCATTGTTGATTCATTGTGCATTGTTTGAACACACTATAACTTATTTATCCATTCTATTGTTGATGAATACTTATCTTTTTTACAGTTGCTTGGTTATCAAAATGGTGCTTTTATGAAAACTATTATATATTGTTTTCTTGTCACATGCATGTTTTTCTGTTGCATTTTCCCCTAAGAGTGGAATTGCTGGGTCAAAAGATATGCTTATGTTCAGTTTAATAGATAAGCCAATTACTTCTAGAGAGTATTTGGACCACTTTGCACTATCTCTAACAAGATATGGAAGTTCTAATTTCTCCATATACTCATCACACATTCTTTTGTCTTTTACATTTTAGCAATACTGGTGTGTATGTCATGGTTTCACTTTGAGGTTTTAATTTGCATTGCCCTGAAGACTACTTGAATGACCTTTTTATATGTTTATTGGTCTTTTGGATATTCTTTTCCTTTCTATGTGAACAAGCTATGTAAGCCTTTTGCTAATTTTTTTTAAAAAAGATTTATTGAGGTATGATTGATATACAGTACACTGAACATATTTAAGTGTACAATTTTGTAAGTTTTTACATATGTGTACACCCACAAAAGCACCACCACAATTGAATCAACATTTCCACTACTCCCCAAAATGTCATTTCCCCTTCAAGGCCTCCACCCACCTTCCCCTCTTTCTTCTCCACCCCTCCCCATTACTGTCTCATTGCCCCATACTCCCCTTCAACTTCTGTGCGTCCCTTAGATCTAAAATATCCTTGCTCCTAGTTCTTATTTCTTCCCAGTCTATTTCTATTCACAGCCCAGAATTTCGTATTAATTTAATATGAATGTGGAGAAATGGTATCTATGACTCAGGTGGGATCAGAAATTACGTAAACCAACTAAACAAACTTGAGATACAATCACTTAATTGGGCTGTTCCGCATTACCAGATCTGGCAACATCCTAGGGTATGTTAATATAATATTTAAGTTCAAAAGTGTCTAAGGTGATGCCATTCAATTCCTTGTATCCAGTGGTCATTGCATCCTTGAAGGACCAGCCTATCCCTGAAACCTTTGGGAGTAATCACAGCTCATATTAAATGTGGGTTTTTAATAACACAATTAGAGGTTGTGTTATTTTAAGCAAGTTACTTAACATCTGAGGGCCCCTATTTCCTCAATTAAAATAACGGGAGAATCGTGACAGCTTTAACAACCTCACAGAGTGGTTATCAAACATAGAGTAAGCAGTAAATCTTTATAAAATGTAATATTTTTATTATCTCACTCTATTTTGAATGTACACATTTTTTACTGTATCAACCTCATAATTTATTACAAATAGGAATATAGCTGAATGTTATTATTCTAGTTCTTTTCAATATATTTTTTTAATTCTAATGAAACACATTTGGTTTCCGAACACACCTCCCATTGGCTTATATAGTATTAATTTTTAAATTAGAATCTCATATTTATGATCAGGTTTTAATTTGTAATCTTACAAATTTTTCGTCATAGAGATTACCACAACCCTTTGCAGGTGCTGCCTGTTGCTTAAGTGATATATTGGAAAATATTCATTTCTCTCTGATAAAGAGTAGCAGGAAGTACTTTGTAAATAGGTTAAGAGATATGCTGGGTCTATTAATCAGGTTGCTTATGAATCCACACAGATATCTGAAAGTCATATGTATTCCCTAGATTTGACTTCCTAACATCCATGGAAGAATACCTGGGTTGGCACAAAAGGATGACAACACCACTTAACTATTATTTTAATAATTCTGAAAATAAAACTCATTAATCCATTCATGTATTTTAAGTATAATTCTTTCATCAAAATTAGATTAGTAGAGAAAAAATATCCTGGCTTTATGTGGATTAAATGAGATAATATATACAAAGCCCAATGACTTGTATATAGTAAGTGTTAAATAAATGGTATCTATTTTATCCTTGGGAATAACTATAAATAATTACCAAATTTCTTACATCTGCTAAGATGGCCTTCCTTCTGAAAATCAGCTTATATTGTTTTTAACCTCATTCCTCATATCATGAGAGCCAATCAAGTGTCTTTAGTGGTAGGGCGGTTAATCTTAATGATGGCTATGATTATAAAAGGGTGCAAAACCATACTTTTCCAGAATGCGCTGTGATGCACTGTATGATAGTTATCAAAATGAGATTTATGGTCCCACTTCAAGTTAGATAAACACCATTTATAGGTTGAATACTTACTTGCCTATCTATCCATGCTAAATATGTGGTTATTTGGTTATATATTCATTTTGCATCTCAGGGAAGGTATTGTATAAAACCAATCACTGCAAAAATGTTGGAGAATGGGTCTGGGGGCACTGTGGCATAGCACACTGATTATTATGTGAGGAGATCTTATGTGAGGTGGCACTCATACTTTGTTTATTATATTTTGTATTTTGATGACAATTTGTGATGTTCACATTGCTTCAGAATAAGAAAACTATGAGTCTTATTTCAAAACTTGTATGGTAGATGTCATGTACTTTTTTTTCTTTTCTTTTACCAGACTGATAACATTTCCAATGGTTGCATGTTTTCTCTCTGGAATATCAAGATACTGAATTGGGACATAGGGGGCCTTTTTATATCTCCTTAAAATTGGTTATCTTGATATCTACTTTATTTCTGACTTTGTAGAGTACTTAATCCTTTGTTGGTGATAGGTAGGTCCTGCAAGACATAAAAAGAGTATATTAGTTTGCCACATCAAGTTCCACAAACTGTGTGATTTAAACAATAGAAATGTATGGTCTCATCGTTCTGAAATGACACAAATCTGGGTGACACCAAGGTCAGGGTGTCATTGAGAAAGCCGTTTCTCTGAGGACTATGAAACACAGTCTCATAGTCCACATACCTCTCATCTAGCTTCTGGTGGTTTGCTGGCCATCTTTGGCATTTCTTAGCTTGTAGAATCATCACTTCAATCTCTGTTTTCAATGACATGGCATTCTCCTTATGTGCATGTCGATCTCCAAATTTTCCCTTTTTATAAGGACAACAATCATTTTGGATAAGAGCTCACCCTATGACTTTATTGTAACTTGATCCAAATAGATGATAGATAGATAGATAGATAGATAGATAGATAGATAGACGCCATATTCTGAGGTAATGGGTGTTGGGACATATGAATTTGGTGAAGGGGGCACAATTCAACTATAACTAGTCACATAGTTCAGATTTTCAAAACACCTAATTATAGACTAGCATAATTCATAGTTACAGTTTAGCATGAAAGGGCAAATAGACTCTTTCCTTATCTGGGTGTGTAGGAATGGGGATGGAGAGAGCTCATTAAGCAATTAGAACCCCAGGATTTCTTTTTTTTTTAAAGATTTTATTTATTTATTTGAGAGAGAGAGAGAGAGAAATAGTGAGAGAGAGGGAGAGAAAGCATAAGCAGGGGGAAGAGGGAGAAGCTCGATGCGAGGCTCGATGCGAGGCTCGATGCGAGGCTCGATGAACCCTGGGATCATGACCTGAGCTGAAGGCAGACAATCAACCAACTGAGCCACCCAAGTGCCCCTAAAATCCCAAGATTTCTAAGTAGGATTTATATTGGGATTACAGGAAGGCAACATGTTATTTATTAAATAATAGAAATGATAAACATCAGTCCAATAGTACCAGGAAAATGTTAACATAATTCAGGTACCAAAGGATATGTCATCCTCTGTTGACTTCTATTTTGCCATTCCTTACATTTTTTTAAAAAAATCTTCTTCTTCTTGCTTTTCTTTTCTCTGTTCTTTCACTTTTTATTTTTCTTTCTTGATTACCTAAAATCATTATAACAATGTGGCCAGTATCAAGATAAGCATACTGATTTCCTCACTTCGAATTACTTTGAGGAATAATAAGCAAATGTAGATTGGAGATAAATGCCATTTGGGGAGAAATTCCTGGGTACATTAAAGAAAACAAATACGCAAAACAAAACATAGCAAAAAAATCCAGCAAACAACCTAAGTCCCTCCTACCCACATTGCATCTGTGAAAAATCTCACTGTCCTCCTCAGTTGGTGGGTGTGTGAGAAGTGGGAAGAAAAGGAGGAAGGGGAGATGACATCTGTGTTTGTGTCTCTCCAGGTGTTTGCTGTTAGTTTGTGACTCATTGCTTCATGCTTTCTTAGCAGAGGCCATTTCACACTTTTCTGGATGGATTTCCACTGAGCTCTGGGGTTAATTATCACTGTAATCCTGTGTTTGTGCCAAGTGTTACCTTAACAAGAAATCCAATCAGTTATTGTTTTCTGAAGAAAAAACTTTATTCAGAGAAATCATCTCTGTTGCTGGTTCTGTTTGAGAAAAACAGATGCCAACTAAGTCATGAATTATAGCAGAATACACATTTCCCTCCTCTGCCGTCTTATCCAGAATGAACATTCAGGCTTAGCATTGAATGCAACCTCAGGATGCACTTTAGATTCTGTCCCTAGTAATAAAGTAGCAACACTTTTAATAACCACGACAAGCAAGATGAGCTGCCCTTGCCACGGCAGTCATTTGACTGGCCGTTTTGCTTATATCGAGTTCAGATGAGCCTGGTCTCTTGTGATAATGGAAAGGGATGTAGATATAGTCAAGGATACATACGTGCATGGAAGAAGGAGACTCCCCCATTAGAGATGACTGGTATTGTTCGATGTTTGGACACAAAGAAAGAGAAATAGAGATAAAGACAGAGAGATTGCTGTGAAGAGAATGGGGGATGTCTCATAGAAGCTTTTAGAAATAACAATCTCTGACATAATATGAGATAAAGCTATATCCCTTTTGAAATTTGGAAAGTATAACTGGGTTTTGCTATGCTGAGGTATTTATAGATATCTATATATGTCTCATATATTTCAAAATATGTATAAAAATAAGAAAAGAGTATTTAATGAATATAAAGTGTTTGCCCAAACTTGCAAAAACAATCAGATAAGGATGCCCAGGGGGCTCAATTGGTTAAGTGTCTGCCTTCAGCTCAGGTCATGATCCCAGGGTCCTAGGATTGGGTCCCACAGCAAGGTCCTTGCTCAGCGGAGAGCCTGCTTCTCCCTCTGCCTGCTCTGTCTGCTCTGTGTGCTCGGCCTGCAGCTCTCCCTGCATTGTGCTCTCTCTTTCTGACAAATAAATAAATAAAATCCAAAAAAACAAAAAACAAAAAAACCATTCAGATAAACTGGTTACGACAAAAGGGGGAGCTATCCACCTAGGATTGGGAATTAATTTATAAATAAGTTACCCCAGGGAACCATTACACAGGGTCAAGGCAACCTTTGTTAACTATGAGATCAGCAGCTACCCAGGCTGTGTTAGGGTAGATGCCAGTGGACTGGGATTTCAGCCTATAAAGTTTTTAAATTAAAAATAAATTTATAGAGCAGTAATTCTTGTTATATAGAAATAAAACTAATGAACAATCAAGTGTATAAAAATCTAAAAGAATCCAGTAGAACAGGGTTTCTTAATTTCACTAAGAATATTTGGGGGGCCCATAGAGGTGTTTAGGGCCTATGAAACTTCTGGAATTGCCTGAAATGTTATGTGCATATATACATATGATCCCACACCTACCACTACCTCCAATCATACTCCAAAAAATATGTAGCCAACAATAAGTATTGGTGAGAATGTGGATAAAAAGGAACCCTTGTTCACTGTTGGTGGGAATGCAAACTGCTGCAGCCACTGTGGAAAACAGCATGGGGATTCCTCAAAGAGTTAAAAATAGAACCGTTCTATGATCCAGCAATCACACTACCAGGTATTTACCCAAAGACTACAAAAATGCTAATTCAAAGGGATACATGTCCCCCAGTGTTTATAGCAGCATTATTTATAATAACCAATATATGGAAGCAACCTAAGTGTCCATCAACAGATGAATGGATAAAAAAGATATGAGATACACACACACACACAAGAATATTACTCAACCATAAAAAAAGAATGAAATCTTGCCATTTGCAACAATATGGATGGAGCTAGAGAGTATTATGCTAAGTGAAATAAGTCATTCAGAGAAAGAAAAATACCATATGACTTCACTCATATGTGGAATTTAAGAAACAAAACAAATGAGCAAAGGAGAAAGAAAGCGAGAGAGAAACCAAGAAATAGACTCTTAATTGTAGAGAACAAACTAATGGTTACCAGAGGGATGAGGGTGGAGGTGAAATAGGTGATGGGGATTAAGGAGTGAACTTGCGGTGATTGAGCCGGGTGGTATACGGAAATGTTGAATCACTAGATTGTGCACTTGAAACTAGTATAGCACTGTATGTTGACTAACTGGAATTAAAATAAAAACTTAAAAAGCCAAAGTTCTACATTTCAAACAACAACAACAATAACAAAACAACAACAACAAAACAACCATGTAGCCAAAATTGGGAAGAAGTTTAGCACTCGGTTTGAGAAACCCATAGCCTTTAGGGTAATATAACTGTACTTAAACCAAAGCATATTGTGAATGAATAGAAATTATTCATAATGAACTCAGTTATACAGAGATGTTTCAAAGAGGATTGAAAAACCTTTGGCTACTCCCATTCTTCCCTTTTTCATTACAAAAAATAAGGATTAGATTTTATAGTGTTTCTATTCCTCATCTATCACGTGTAGGTTTATCAGTCTATCGTTCAACGTGTAGGAAGGGAGGCTTTTATTTTTTTATTTTTATTTATTTATTTATTTTTAAAAAGATTTTATTTATTTATTTGACAGAGAGAGACAGCAAGAGAGGGAACACAAGAAAGGGGAGTGTGAGAAGGAGAAGCAGGCTTCCCGCGGAGCAGGGAGCCTGATGTGGTGATCGATCCCAGGACCCTGGGATCATGACCTGAGCCAAAGGCAGATGCTTAACGGCTGAGCCACCCAGGTGCCCTGAAGGGAGACTTTTAATCCTACATCATTTCCTTTTATATATACTCTGTTGGATGTACTCATTGATTTGGCCCTTACTTCTCCCAGCTAGCTGAGATGCTCTTGGATGCCCTACTAATACTGCAGAGTATTTTTTCTAGTCTAAGGAGGTTATGGGTAATTATTCAGAGACATATGAAACTTTCAAAGTAGGAGCTAAATGCTACTCAGAGGATTGCTCAAAGAAGAAACTCAGTTGATACCCCTAGACCATCCCATCACCAGCGTATTATGCTGTAGTCATTCAGGGCCCTGACTGAATTTGATCTTTTTTCTTCACAACACCGAACTTGTCTCAGTGGGGCCTTTTAGGGAGTCTGAATCTATCTCAGCTTAGGCAAGAATTCCAGTTTTCTTGCCCAATATTTATTTCCTGACCTTTAGGTCATATCAGCTGTTTTGTGAGACCTAAAAAAAGGTGAAAGAATGACATCTGGTTGATTATTCTGGGAGCTTTAAACAATTCTATTTTACTGGAAGTTCTTGTTCTCTGAGGAACCATGGCTTGAAAGGTGGACCAAGGTCCTTGCTAATGAAGCCCCAGTGACTGATAATTCTACTCTCTAGTAGTGAGCTGACACCTGCAAAGACAATGTGCTTTAAGATGCCATCTTGTCCTCTTTCAATTAATTTCCTAGTAGGTTGGCTTAATGGGAAAATAAATAAGTAATTCTAATCTCTCACCTCCCTTTTTTCCTAAGTGAAATAAATAGTCTTACTTAAAAATAGTTGAAATATTTTCTACTCTCATGTGCTAAAATGGTTTGGTCTTTGGGATTGCTGGCAACTGTAAGAACTGTGATGTGCAAGAAGCCAGCACTCAACTGGCAGATCTGCAGGCTTGTATATCATTTTCAATCCAGCTCTTTGGAACAGTATGCATCTACCTCAACTTTTCTTGCAGAATGTAGATTCCTTGAATAGAGGTCCCAAATAACAACCTATTTATGTTCCCCAACTTCAGGGTATTGTGGGTATCTTAGGTACATAGGATGTGTCTGTTAAGGTAGTGGTTCAATGCGAAGCCAGAGATTGTTGTAATTTGCATTTCCCTCCCATCTCCTGCCTTCCCAGTCCTTTCCTAGTTCTCCATGCTGATGTCTGTCATCTCCCAGGCCTCTTCCGGTGCTTGAATAAATAATAAAATACCATGTATGTCATGTGGCCTCATAAAATATTGAGCATGGAGTGATCCAAAGGTAGAGTGATTTCAGTGTGGCTGTCTAAAATTTCACCTAGTAAAAAGGGTAATGGGACCCACATATTTGTACTTAACTAAGATCTGTTTCATATTCAGACTCCAAGTATTAAAAGACTCTTCCCACCAAATGCACTTTAAAACATCATTTCATTGGTCAATGAGCCTTGGTACACTGACTAATCTTAGGCCAGAGAGATGGCTGCCCTGAAGAGTCTGAAGAGTATGGTCTGGTTACAGAGGGCCATCAGTATATAATCCTGTAATAGGCAAGGTCTAAGATATCTCTATGCTAAGACATTGGAAAATAAGCCAAATTCAGACACGCTGGTGTAAGCCAAAAAAGAGAAGGGCAAGANATACTGGTGTATATTCACCTGGCAGCACAGCCCACCACTCCCATCATGGGCTCTGATAACATCCACAGGTGGGTGGCTTAGTTAAGCATCCGACTCTTGGGGCGCCTGGGTGGCACAGCGGTTGAGCGTCTGCCTTCGGCTCAGGGCGTGATCCCGGCGTTATGGGATCGAGCCCCACATTAGGCTCTTCTGCTATGAGCCTGCTTCTTCCTCTCCCACTCCCTCTGCTTGTGTTCCCTCTATATCTGTCGAATAAATAAAAAATAAAATCTTTAAAAAAAAAAAAAAGAACCAGAGATTGCAGAACCTGTAACTTGTTTCGTGTCCTCCAATGTAACTGTGCATGTTAAATTCTATGCTNGAGGGGGTGGGGGAATGGGATAGGCTGGTGATGGGTAGTAAGGAGGGCATGTATTGCATGGTGCACTGGGTGTTATACGCAACTAATGAATCATCGAACTTTACATCAAAAACCAGGGACGTACTGTATGGTGACTAACATAATATAATAAAAAAAATCANAGGAGGCAAAACCATGTAAGCTGCCATTAGATATGTTCACATTAAGGAGATTTATTCTGGCTCTGTATTTCATTTGTCACATTTGCATAATGCCAGTGTCTCAACCTGGCTGTGCATTCACCTGTGTATTCTTTCAAACACACATGGTCCTGGGCAAATCTATAGGATGAAGCCTAAGCATTATTATTAATATTTTTAAAAACTACAAACAATAACAAAAACCTTTCTCAGATAAAGGAGGGGGTTGATGCACACTATGTAAAACATAGTGCTAAATGTTTTACAAAGCCCTTTCATATACCTCATGCACAAACCGTTATATATCGTGATAATATTTGTGTTATTTCTAATGTTCCTAATGATAAAGTGACTTCCTGATACTTCCACATTTGCCTGGTAACCATCTCAAATTTTCCTTCCCCAAATGGTTGAATAGGATCTCAAAATCTAGGTGTTTTAGAAGCAGTGAATATCAGATTTTTGGATTTTGAGTCACAATAAGATATTATTTTTACATTGTAATTCAGGATACATATTGATAGCTAAAGTAGTTTCGGGAAATTTTAGGAAACAGTACTTTATGCATGTGGCATCTGCTTGTTTTATTCTGTTCTCTTCTACTGCACCCCACTCCATTCCACTTCATTCTTTCACGTTTTTTTGAAAAATCACTAACTAAGGCAGTGACTTGCAATTTAAAAATCATCTAGGAAGATCGGTAGGGGAAGAAAGGGATAAAGAAGGGGGGGCAATCAGAAGGGGGAATGAAGCATGAGAGGCTGTGGACTCTGAGAAACAAACTGAGGGCTTCAGAGGGAGGGGGTGGGGGAATGGGATAGGCTGGTGATGGGTAGTAAGGAGGGCATGTATTGCATGGTGCACTGGGTGTTATACGCAACTAATGAATCATCGAACTTTACATCAAAAACCAGGGACGTACTGTATGGTGACTAACATAATATAATAAAAAAAATCATCTACCTTTTTCTCCTCCCAGTATATTCTCACTTCCATACACATATTAAGCTGTACTAAGTGGAGGAATGAGGGAGAACATAGTTTTAAACCATGATGCAAATAAAAACTCAAGCCTGGCAAATAATACCTTCTCTGGACTCATAAATGTGTTGGTGAACTAAATGTTTCCTTTTAACACTCCAGTAGATTTTAGATTTCCCTTTGGGCTATAATGACCAGACAGTAGTAAACTCTATGGTAAATGTGAATGGTCATTATCTCCCCAGCTGGGTAGGAGAATACATTTNCCCAGCTAGGTAGGAGAATACATTTGGCTACTCTTTGAGAATATAATATTTAATCTTTAGGATTATCATCGTGATTTATGTTCACCAGTTGAGGACGATGGGGTATAAGAGCTTGACTAAACAGTGAGATGATGGATTGTCTTATCTGCTCAAGGACATGGTAAAAGTGATTCTCTTAATGCTTTGATTCAGTCTGTTACATAGGTCCCTTGTGTCTCTTTGCCTCAGATCTGTTTTTCTGGAATGTATGCACCACATCAATAAAAAGAGAAATGCATTACACCAAGCTAAGGTATATGGACAATTAATTTCAAATTGAAACTCAGTATTGGACAATGACTGGGCAATGGGGCTTGCTGCTAACACCAACTAAGATTATGAGGAAAATCATTAAGGAGGAGAAAATATCACTTTTTTGAGTTCTAATTTTTCCTCATTAATAATGTGGAAGAAGATGGAAAAGAGATTTTATATTGGGCCATGCCTTAATCCTTCTGTATAGCCTACGGATTCACAATGTCCTATTCATTTTATATTTGATAATCCTCTCAAAATCATTCTAACTCTGCTTAAAATCTTTTGTGGGGTGACATCAGGGAAGATGACAGAATAGGAAGCACTAGGAATCTGTCTTTAGACCTAGAAAACCATTGCTCTGGGAGAAATTGTCTGAAGTACCAATTATGGATATCTGGAGTCTATTTGAATGCATGCAGCTTTCAGGAGGAAACTCGACTGGTAAATTTCAGTTGATTATGGCCAAATTCAGCTTTTTGTGTGATCTCAGTGATACCCAGCCCCCAGCCCCCAGCCTCATGGCAGGTGGCCATGCTGTTCCTAGAGTGGCTTGCTGGAGCCAAGATGGGCAATAGGTACCTTGTCCTCCAAATTTTGAGGACTGATTGCTGCTTTTGACCACTCAGGTTTGGGCACACAGGTTGGTTGACATTGTCTCAAATCCCACTGGATGAGGTATCCTCCAGGGGATTTAAAAAAATAGTATATTTTTTTCTTAATTTGTCCTATTTTCTCCTTTTGGGAGTCAGACATTTAAGGATTAGGACATTTCAAAGCAACCATTTATATGAGGGCATTTAGAAAGCTACTATGCATGTCCATGAAAGAAAGAAGACCCAGAAAAGACCTGGGAAGATCTTAGGCTTTCACCTTAGACTAATCCCCAGCACAGAGACACCCTTCAACTATCAAAAAGACAGCAACCTTAGAGAAGGGGGAGAAGATGATTTCTAGAGTTAGCACATTAGAAGATTAAAATGCCTAGCTTTCAATGAAAAAAAAAATCATAAGACATACATAGAAACAGGAATCTCTGACCCATTCAAAGGAGTGAATGGACAGAAAACATCTCTAAGGAAGTCCAGATGTTGGGCTTAATAGACAAAGACTTTGAAACAACTATTTTAAAGATGAAAAGTTAAAATGAAGATATGAATGAAGACAGGTAAATCATGTTCCAGGTTCATCTTAAATATTTTTTGCCCCAGGCCTAGAATCAGCCGTTTCTCTAATGAGCATTAGTCTTTTAGTGAAGAATGTTAGAAACAAAATTTGTTGTGCTCAATGTGCTACTTGCTGCTGGGGTGTTGATTTTTGTTTTTTTTAGGTTGACTCGGTTGGCAGAACAAAAACTAAATTGTTTATACTAACTTGTGTATATTCTTTACAAGAATATAAACATAAGTTCATGTAGATGTCTCCAACTTTAATTACTGAAGAGATGATTCTATTCTCTTCCCTTTGCTTAGCTGTAAAGTCCTAATCCAATAATAAGAAATTTGGACCCTACCTTTTGCCATCCATCTACTCAATGGTTCCATTTTAGGATACATATAAAGCAAAATCAGAATGGCTAATCTTCACCCCCCTGTGAAACAACCACATCAACTGGAGTATAGTACTTATGTATAGTTCCTTTTGCCTTTAGTCTTATAGGTTCCATTTATTTCCAAAGTTATTAGGTCAGCATATTTTCTCTTATTCCTTTTCAGTAAGTTTGTTGAATACTTTTTAAAGACAGAGTCTCTTTTTTGTCACAGTCTACATTTTTTGCTGGGATCTCCCAACTTCCAAAATCATTATGTAGTTTTTTCAAAATTATTATGTTTTATTTGTATACATTAAGGTTTGTTCTTTGTGCTGTAAAATTCCATGGATTTCATCTTGTACCCACCATTGTAATATCATAAAGAATAATTTTACTGCCCTAAAAATCCCCTGTGCTTCACTAATTTACCTCTGCCTTCCCGTGAATTCCTGGAAACCACTTACCATTTTTTGTCTCTATAGTATTACCTTTTTCAGAATGTCATATAATTGGAATAATATAATTTACAACACTTGCGATGCCTTTGTTCACTTAGCAGTATGCATCCATGTCTTTTCATGGTATGATAGCTCATTTTTTTTATTGCAGAATAATATTCTGTTGCATGCACTTATATCATTTATTTAGTTATTAATCTATTAAAGAACATCTTGTTGCTTCAAGATTTTGGTGATTATGGATAATGTTGTTATCAACATTCATGTGTAAGTTTTTATGTAGACACGAATTTTCAAACTGAATGTATAAATACTGAGAGACTGATTGCTGGATCACATGATAAAACTATACTTAGCTTTGTAAGACCTTCCAAATTATCTTCTAAAGTGGCTGTCCAGTTTGCATTTGCAATATAAATGCCCTAGAGTTCCTATTGTTCCATATTCTCACCAACATGTGCTATTGCCTGTTTTTTATATTTTAGCCATTCTAATACTTATATGGTATCTCATTGTTATATTAATTTGCAATTTCCTGATTNTGTTCCATATTCTCACCAACATGTGCTATTGCCTGTTTTTTATATTTTAGCCATTCTAATACTTATATGGTAGTATCTCATTGTTATATTAATTTGCAATTTCCTGATGATAAATGATGTTGAGGGTCTTTTCATATGCTTATTTGCCATCTGTGTATCTTCTTCGGTGATGTTTTTGTTCATGTATTTTGCCCATTTAAAATTTTTGTTTTATGTTCTCTTGTTGAAATTTAAGATTTTTTTGTATATTTGAATGCAAGTAGTTTTTTAGATATATGTTTTTCAAATATTTTCTCCTTGTCTATGGCTTATTTTTTCATTCTCCTAAAAATATATTTCACAGAGCAAGGGGTTTCTATTTTAATAAAGTCTACCTTATCAATTTTTTCTTTCTTGGATCATGCTTTTGTGTTATATCTAAAAATTCATTGTCTCTTCTAATGTCACCTCAGTTTTCTTCTATAAGTTTTATAGTTTTGCATTTAACATTTACATCTAATATCTATTTTGAGTTGGTTTTTGTAGTCTCTGTCTAGATATCTATATAGATACATATAGAGGTTTTTTTTGCATAAAGATGTCCAATTGTTCCAGCAACATTTATTGAGAAGGCTATTTTTTCTCAACTAAATTGGCTTTGCTCCTTTATCAAAGATCAGATGACTGTATCTGTGTGGGTCTACTCTGCAATCTCTATTTTCTTCCATTGTTTGATGTGTCTATTCTTTTGCCAGTACCATGATGTCTTGTTTGTATTTTCTTGAAGTCAGATGGTGTCAGTCCTCCTCCACTTTTGTTCTTCTTCAAAATTATTTTGGTTATTCTGGGACTTTCATCTTTTCCTATAAACATTTATATCAGCTTGTTGATATTCACAAAGTAGTTTGCCAGAATTTTGATTAGGATTGCAGTGACTTCATAGATCAAGTTGGTAGAATTGATATCTTAATATTATTGGGTCTTCCAATCTATGAGGGATATTTCTTCATTTATATGATTTTTTCATTAGAATTTTTAGTTTTATGCATATAGATCCTGTACTTATTTTGTTAGATTGATACCTGGTGGGGTTATTTTTGGTAAAACCCATGAAACTGTGTAAGTAGGTAAGTGGTCAAGTCGTAAGGTGTGGGAGTAGGGAAAGCATCCTGTAATCCTATGGTTAAGTCTCAGTATTTTATTTTATCTGTATCCCTGGGCTGTGGCCTTTGCAAGTACTTCTCAGTTCTCCCCACTCTCCTGCCTTAGGTTAAACAGAAAGGTTAGAGGGGGCTGACATTGGGTAATTTCTCTTCTTCCACATCAGGTAATACTCTTGTCTTATTTCCATTGGAGTGCTTGCCCTTGTTATGAAGAGTGCTCAGGCATATTTTAAAATGGTTACTTTTCCCCTCCCCCTGCCAAAAAAAAAAGTTTTTCTTTCCCTTTCATTATGAGAACCTANTGCCCTTGTTATGAAGAGTGCTCAGGCATATTTTAAAATGGTTACTTTTCCCCTCCCCCTGCCAAAAAAAAATAAGTTTTTCTTTCCCTTTCATTATGAGAACCTGTAGGCAAAACCCATGAACATGTGGCTTGAACATTTTGAACATGAACATGTAGACTGTAGTTTTTAGAATTTTCTACCTTTACAGTAGTCTAATCTTAATTTCCAGCCATTTGTCAACACTTTTTTAGTGTTCCTGACAATGTATGACTCCACTGGCTTCTGGATATTAGCTTTGGTTCTCTGTTTTTGTCTATCTCTTCAGATTTGTTGGGGTGGGCAGCGGGAGGTGGTTGGTATGCTTTGTGACATCAATTCTAAAACAATTCCAAGAAAAGTCACTGATACTCAGTTTGCTTAGCTTTTTTTGAGCATTAAGAGCAGGGATGACAACTTCCAAGTCCTTTACATGTGGTAGATAAACCTAGAATAGTAGTTTTATTTTTAAAGGAGACATTATGTCAAATTCAATTTGTTTAATAAGGATATTGTTATGTAGATTTTATATATAATATTATGTCGATTTTGATAAAATATTTCAATGAATTTGGCATTTCCTGTAAGTTGTGAGATTTGATGGTATACAGTTTTCATAATATCCCCTATTGCCTTTATAATGTTTGTAGCATCTGCAGTAATATGCCTTTTTTTATTCCACATGTTGGTAATTTTTATATTTGATTTTTGTTTCCTTAAACACTGTTTGCCAATGTAATTAACCTTTTGGAGCATTTGTTTCTTCTTTGTTCCTTAGTTCTATCACTTTCTCCATCATTTGCCTTAAGTCTTTGGTCATATTTTGACAGCCATTTGAAAGTCCTGATCTGCTAATTATAATTTCCCTGTCATCCTTAGGTCTTGTATTTAGTACTTTTTCTCCTTTTGGTTATGGGTCACATTTTCCAACTCTTCCTATGTACAGTAGTTATTGATTGTATACTTGACATTGTCAATGCTACATTGTTCAGAGTCTCATTTTATTTATCTCCTTTAAAGAATATGGAATATTACTCAGCCATCAGAAAGGATGAATACCCACCATTTGCATTGATACAGATGGAACTGGAGGGGATTATCCTAAGTGAAATAAGTCAAGCAGAGAAAGACAATTATCATACGGTTTCACTTATATGTGGAACATAAGGAATAGCATGGAGGACATCAGGAGAAGGAAGGGAAAAATGAAGCGGGGGGAATCAGAGGGGGAAATGAACCATGAGAGACTATGGACTCTGGGAATGAATAAAAAGTGGACTTTCTGGGATCTTAACTAAATGCTCATTTAGATGTCTCCACTATACCTGGATTGTAACTCCAAAGCATATGGCCCTGTGTTCTCTGGGAATTTTTGCTTACTTCTCCTGCAGAAGACCATCTTTGTTAGACTTCATAGAATCCTGCTTTGCACACATATAAATATTTGGTTAACAACACAGAGATGTCCCTATCAGATTTATGAGGCTTGTTCTCTGTACTGCTTTATTATCTTGTATCCTGTCCCAGAAATTCTAGCCACCACTTCAGCCCCTAAGTCAGATCTCTGTTTCCTATACTAGCAAAATAGGAAATATGCATTCAAACAGTTGCATCGCACATTCTGTACATTTTATAATAGTTTACAGAATGGTAAGCTCAGTAATTTACCATGACCAGAACCAGAGTAAAAGTTGATATTTACTTTTTAAAGAAATTTTAAAATGAATTTAATCCTAATGTAATGTCTTAAATATATTTTTAAAGATGTTACAGATTTTACGATTACTATTAAGATATTTACATTCATGTATGGTGTGACCTGAGATGCAATTTCATATTTTACATATGAATAGTTATCTCTGTACCATGAATTCAGTATCCTTCTTTTATCCATTCTTGTCCATCCCTTATGTAGTCACTGTACATCTAGGCCAGAAGGAGGCAGTTTCAGGCTTTCTAAATACAGATATTTAGAAAGGAAAAATTTGGTCCAAAAAATACTAAATACCACTAATATGTTACTCTTGCAGCTTTAAAAAGAATAACTAAAAATGAGTAAAAATGAGAATGTTTATTTCCTGCAAGTTAATAAACTGGAAGCATGATCCAAAAAATGTCACACTTAGCATTTCATTTCCTCTGGGCTTTTAAAATGATGTTTAATTGCAGATGGTGACCTTCTGGATAAGACACTGTTTGCAAGTGTTAAATTTCAAGTAGGTGGCTTTCATGGTTTTCCATAATGTCTCTCTAGGGAGTAGTGTATGAGATTTGTAAATCAAGAAAAAAATCCACAAAAATCAAATACTTCTGTGTTACCTGATTGCTCACCTATCTATTCCCAAGGTTGCCACCAGATTTGAAATTCAAATTATTTCAGAATAAAATTTTGTTCTGTTAATGGTGTCTGATATTACTTTATTTTATTTTTAAAGGTAATAGGTATACAACACTTTGGTCTACTAATAAATTTAAGGTTTTTGAACTGTTGCTATACAAGAATACCAATTTAAATACTATATGGCCTTAATAGAAATGAGTGTTTGGCCTAATATGACTCTTTGGAATTCTACATTCAGCTCTCTTGCCATGTCTTGTGGAAGGATGGTTTATATACCTGTCCACAATTTGTTGCATAAATAGTTGGCATATATCCAGAACATGTTATATTTACCACTTTTCTGTGCTAGAAATTATGACAATGGCTGCAGAAGCATGAGACGTTACAGTCATCTTATCCACTTTGTAATAGTCAATGTCCATGCTTCTAACACTTTCTCTGGAATATCAACATTATCTGTTACCTCTAGCCATTCATTTCTGTCCACAACCATTCTGAGTATACCAGTACATTACAAAGAGAATCAAGGGAGAAGTAGAAGTATCGGAAACACCTAGAGAGGAGTACTTTTCTCAAAGGCTGCTTTTAGTTATGGGGAATATGTCTTCTTGCAAGGATAGTGGAAATGTTAAGGAGGTAAGGTTGCAGAAATGGGTGTGGAGCCTACAGTGATAAGTTCTCTAGTTGTTTCTCCCCTGCTCACTACCAGCCTGCTTGTTCCTACTCATGCTTGCAAACAGCAGGACCTATATTCCCAAGGTACTGCAACAAGACTGGAGGAAGACACAAGGAGACTCTGGCTTTCTCATTAGGAATTTCTGTTCTCATAGTAGAGGAGAGCCTGCAGGAATCTGTGACTATATATGCACCTTAAACTTGATCCATCTTTTGTGATTGAACTTCATGTGGCCTTCAATCAAAGAACTAAGGTTAAATTCACAGTGCCTACTAAGACCACACATATTTTTTTCTTTTCAGACCCCAGGCTTATCTAAGTGAATATTTTTATGGTTTTCTATAGTTACATGGAAGTCTAGTTTAAAAAGAGGAATGTGCAGAATTTATCATGCCACTTATACCTACAAAGCCTCAATACAATAACCCTTGAAAGAGAGAGTGGATTTAGTAGGGAAGTTGAAGATTCTGTCATTACAAAGGGGCTTGAGAAAATGAAACAAAGCCAGAAGCTGAATATCTGCCTGTTGCTAATAAGACCACATAATCCTATGAAGTTTTGAGCTATCATCTATCATCTATCTATCTACCTGTCAATAATCTAACCTATCATCCATCCATCCATCC
>NC_048223.1:38963717-38977633 GCF_002007445.2 Ailuropoda melanoleuca
TGACTAACATAATATAATAAAAAAAATCATCTACCTTTTTCTCCTCCCAGTATATTCTCACTTCCATACACATATTAAGCTGTACTAAGTGGAGGAATGAGGGAGAACATAGTTTTAAACCATGATGCAAATAAAAACTCAAGCCTGGCAAATAATACCTTCTCTGGACTCATAAATGTGTTGGTGAACTAAATGTTTCCTTTTAACACTCCAGTAGATTTTAGATTTCCCTTTGGGCTATAATGACCAGACAGTAGTAAACTCTATGGTAAATGTGAATGGTCATTATCTCCCCAGCTGGGTAGGAGAATACATTTGGCTACTCTTTGAGAATATAATATTTAATCTTTAGGATTATCATCGTGATTTATGTTCACCAGTTGAGGACGATGGGGTATAAGAGCTTGACTAAACAGTGAGATGATGGATTGTCTTATCTGCTCAAGGACATGGTAAAAGTGATTCTCTTAATGCTTTGATTCAGTCTGTTACATAGGTCCCTTGTGTCTCTTTGCCTCAGATCTGTTTTTCTGGAATGTATGCACCACATCAATAAAAAGAGAAATGCATTACACCAAGCTAAGGTATATGGACAATTAATTTCAAATTGAAACTCAGTATTGGACAATGACTGGGCAATGGGGCTTGCTGCTAACACCAACTAAGATTATGAGGAAAATCATTAAGGAGGAGAAAATATCACTTTTTTGAGTTCTAATTTTTCCTCATTAATAATGTGGAAGAAGATGGAAAAGAGATTTTATATTGGGCCATGCCTTAATCCTTCTGTATAGCCTACGGATTCACAATGTCCTATTCATTTTATATTTGATAATCCTCTCAAAATCATTCTAACTCTGCTTAAAATCTTTTGTGGGGTGACATCAGGGAAGATGACAGAATAGGAAGCACTAGGAATCTGTCTTTACACCTAGAAAACCATTGCTCTGGGAGAAATTGTCTGAAGTACCAATTATGGATATCTGGAGTCTATTTGAATGCATGCAGCTTTCAGGAGGAAACTCGACTGGTAAATTTCAGTTGATTATGGCCAAATTCAGCTTTTTGTGTGGTCTCAGTGATACCCAGCCCCCAGCCCCCAGCCTCATGGCAGGTGGCCATGCTGTTCCTAGAGTGGCTTGCTGGAGACAAGATGGGCAATAGGTACCTTGTCCTCCAAATTTTGAGGACTGATTGCTGCTTTTGACCACTCAGGTTTGGGCACACAGGTTGGTTGACATTGTCTCAAATCCCACTGGATGAGGTATCCTCCAGGGGATTTAAAAAAATAGTATATTTTTTTCTTAATTTGTCCTATTTTCTCCTTTTGGGAGTCAGACATTTAAGGATTAGGACATTTCAAAGCAACCATTTATATGAGGGCATTTAGAAAGCTACTATGCATGTCCATGAAAGAAAGAAGACCCAGAAAAGACCTGGGAAGATCTTAGGCTTTCACCTTAGACTAATCCCCAGCACAGAGACACCCTTCAACTATCAAAAAGACAGCAACCTTAGAGAAGGGGGGGAAGATGATTTCTAGAGTTAGCACATTAGAAGATTAAAATGCCTAGCTTTCAATGAAAAAAAAATCATAAGACATACATAGAAACAGGAATCTCTGACCCATTCAAAGGAGTGAATGGACAGAAAACGTCTCTAAGGAAGTCCAGATGTTGGGCTTAATAGACAAAGACTTTGAAACAACTATTTTAAAGATGAAAAGTTAAAATGAAGATATGAATGAAGACAGGTAAATCATGTTCCAGGTTCATCTTAAATATTTTTTGCCCCAGGCCTAGAATCAGCCGTTTCTCTAATGAGCATTAGTCTTTTAGTGAAGAATGTTAGAAACAAAATTTGTTGTGCTCAATGTGCTACTTGCTGCTGGGGTGTTGATTTTTGTTTTTTTTAGGTTGACTCGGTTGGCAGAACAAAAACTAAATTGTTTATACTAACTTGTGTATATTCTTTACAAGAATATAAACATAAGTTCATGTAGATGTCTCCAACTTTAATTACTGAAGAGATGATTCTATTCTCTTCCCTTTGCTTAGCTGTAAAGTCCTAATCCAATAATAAGAAATTTGGACCCTACCTTTTGCCATCCATCTACTCAATGGTTCCATTTTAGGATACATATAAAGCAAAATCAGAATGGCTAATCTTCACCCCCCTGTGAAACAACCACATCAACTGGAGTATAGTACTTATGTATAGTTCCTTTTGCCTTTAGTCTTATAGGTTCCATTTATTTCCAAAGTTATTAGGTCAGCATATTTTCTCTTATTCCTTTTCAGTAAGTTTGTTGAATACTTTTTAAAGACAGAGTCTCTTTTTTGTCACAGTCTACATTTTTTGCTGGGATCTCCCAACTTCCAAAATCATTATGTAGTTTTTTCAAAATTATTATGTTTTATTTGTATACATTAAGGTTTGTTCTTTGTGCTGTAAAATTCCATGGATTTCATCTTGTACCCACCATTGTAATATCATAAAGAATAATTTTACTGCCCTAAAAATCCCCTGTGCTTCACTAATTTACCTCTGCCTTCCCTTGAATTCCTGGAAACCACTTACCATTTTTTGTCTCTATAGTATTACCTTTTTCAGAATGTCATATAATTGGAATAATATAATTTACAACACTTGCGATGCCTTTGTTCACTTAGCAGTATGCATCCATGTCTTTTCATGGTATGATAGCTCATTTTTTTTATTGCAGAATAATATTCTGTTGCATGCACTTATATCATTTATTTAGTTATTAATCTATTAAAGAACATCTTGTTGCTTCAAGATTTTGGTGATTATGGATAATGTTGTTATCAACATTCATGTGTAAGTTTTTATGTAGACACGAATTTTCAAACTGAATGTATAAATACTGAGAGACTGATTGCTGGATCACATGATAAAACTATACTTAGCTTTGTAAGACCTTCCAAATTATCTTCTAAAGTGGCTGTCCAGTTTGCATTTGCAATATAAATGCCCTAGAGTTCCTATTGTTCCATATTCTCACCAACATGTGCTATTGCCTGTTTTTTATATTTTAGCCATTCTAATACTTATATGGTATCTCATTGTTATATTAATTTGCAATTTCCTGATTATAAATGATGTTGAGGGTCTTTTCATATGCTTATTTGCCATCTGTGTATCTTCTTCGGTGATGTTTTTGTTCATGTATTTTGCCCATTTAAAATTTTTGTTTTATGTTCTCTTGTTGAAATTTAAGATTTTTTTGTATATTTGAATGCAAGTAGTTTTTTAGATATATGTTTTTCAAATATTTTCTCCTTGTCTATGGCTTATTTTTTCATTCTCCTAAAAATATATTTCACAGAGCAAGGGGTTTCTATTTTAATAAAGTCTACCTTATCAATTTTTTCTTTCTTGGATCATGCTTTTGTGTTATATCTAAAAATTCATTGTCTCTTCTAATGTCACCTCAGTTTTCTTCTATAAGTTTTATAGTTTTGCATTTAACATTTACATCTAATATCTATTTTGAGTTGGTTTTTGTAGTCTCTGTCTAGATATCTATATAGATACATATAGAGGTTTTTTTTGCATAAAGATGTCCAATTGTTCCAGCAACATTTATTGAGAAGGCTATTTTTTCTCAACTAAATTGGCTTTGCTCCTTTATCAAAGATCAGATGACTGTATCTGTGTGGGTCTACTCTGCAATCTCTATTTTCTTCCATTGTTTGATGTGTCTATTCTTTTGCCAGTACCATGATGTCTTGTTTGTATTTTCTTGAAGTCAGATGGTGTCAGTCCTCCTCCACTTTTGTTCTTCTTCAAAATTATTTTGGTTATTCTGGGACTTTCATCTTTTCCTATAAACATTTATATCAGCTTGTTGATATTCACAAAGTAGTTTGCCAGAATTTTGATTAGGATTGCAGTGACTTCATAGATCAAGTTGGTAGAATTGATATCTTAATATTATTGGGTCTTCCAATCTATGAGGGATATTTCTTCATTTATATGATTTTTTCATTAGAATTTTTAGTTTTATGCATATAGATCCTGTACTTATTTTGTTAGATTGATACCTGGTGGGGTTATTTTTGGTAAAACCCATGAAACTGTGTAAGTAGGTAAGTGGTCAAGTCGTAAGGTGTGGGAGTAGGGAAAGCATCCTGTAATCCTATGGTTAAGTCTCAGTATTTTATTTTATCTGTATCCCTGGGCTGTGGCCTTTGCAAGTACTTCTCAGTTCTCCCCACTCTCCTGCCTTAGGTTAAACAGAAAGGTTAGAGGGGGCTGACATTGGGTAATTTCTCTTCTTCCACATCAGGTAATACTCTTGTCTTATTTCCATTGGAGTGCTTGCCCTTGTTATGAAGAGTGCTCAGGCATATTTTAAAATGGTTACTTTTCCCCTCCCCCTGCCAAAAAAAAATAAGTTTTTCTTTCCCTTTCATTATGAGAACCTGTAGGCAAAACCCATGAACATGTGGCTTGAACATTTTGAACATGAACATGTAGACTGTAGTTTTTAGAATTTTCTACCTTTACAGTAGTCTAATCTTAATTTCCAGCCATTTGTCAACACTTTTTTAGTGTTCCTGACAATGTATGACTCCACTGGCTTCTGGATATTAGCTTTGGTTCTCTGTTTTTGTCTATCTCTTCAGATTTGTTGGGGTGGGCATCGGGAGGTGGTTGGTATGCTTTGTGACATCAATTCTAAAACAATTCCAAGAAAAGTCACTGATACTCAGTTTGCTTAGCTTTTTTTGAGCATTAAGAGCAGGGATGACAACTTCCAAGTCCTTTACATGTGGTAGATAAACCTAGAATAGTAGTTTTATTTTTAAAGGAGACATTATGTCAAATTCAATTTGTTTAATAAGGATATTGTTATGTAGATTTTATATATAATATTATGTCGATTTTGATAAAATATTTCAATGAATTTGGCATTTCCTGTAAGTTGTGAGATTTGATGGTATACA
This sequence comes from Ailuropoda melanoleuca, assembly GCF_002007445.2. Taxonomy (NCBI): domain Eukaryota; kingdom Metazoa; phylum Chordata; class Mammalia; order Carnivora; family Ursidae; genus Ailuropoda; species Ailuropoda melanoleuca. The sequence goes on from NC_048223.1 coordinate 38,968,691, forward strand.
GTTTTCATAATATCCCCTATTGCCTTTATAATGTTTGTAGCATCTGCAGTAATATGCCTTTTTTTATTCCACATGTTGGTAATTTTTATATTTGATTTTTGTTTCCTTAAACACTGTTTGCCAATGTAATTAACCTTTTGGAGCATTTGTTTCTTCTTTGTTCCTTAGTTCTATCACTTTCTCCATCATTTGCCTTAAGTCTTTGGTCATATTTTGACAGCCATTTGAAAGTCCTGATCTGCTAATTATAATTTCCCTGTCATCCTTAGGTCTTGTATTTAGTACTTTTTCTCCTTTTGGTTATGGGTCACATTTTCCAACTCTTCCTATGTACAGTAGTTATTGATTGTATACTTGACATTGTCAATGCTACATTGTTCAGAGTCTCATTTTATTTATCTCCTTTAAAGAATATGGAATATTACTCAGCCATCAGAAAGGATGAATACCCACCATTTGCATTGATACAGATGGAACTGGAGGGGATTATCCTAAGTGAAATAAGTCAAGCAGAGAAAGACAATTATCATACGGTTTCACTTATATGTGGAACATAAGGAATAGCATGGAGGACATCAGGAGAAGGAAGGTAAAAATGAAGCAGGGGGAATCAGAGGGGGAAATGAACCATGAGAGACTATGGACTCTGGGAATGAATAAAAAGTGGACTTTCTGGGATCTTAACTAAATGCTCATTTAGATGTCTCCACTATACCTGGATTGTAACTCCAAAGCATATGGCCCTGTGTTCTCTGGGAATTTTTGCTTACTTCTCCTGCAGAAGACCATCTTTGTTAGACTTCATAGAATCCTGCTTTGCACACATATAAATATTTGGTTAACAACACAGAGATGTCCCTATCAGATTTATGAGGCTTGTTCTCTGTACTGCTTTATTATCTTGTATCCTGTCCCAGAAATTCTAGCCACCACTTCAGCCCCTAAGTCAGATCTCTGTTTCCTATACTTAGCAAAATAGGAAATATGCATTCAAACAGTTGCATCGCACATTCTGTACATTTTATAATAGTTTACAGAATGGTAAGCTCAGTAATTTACCATGACCAGAACCAGAGTAAAAGTTGATATTTACTTTTTAAAGAAATTTTAAAATGAATTTAATCCTAANGTAATGTCTTAAATATATTTTTAAAGATGTTACAGATTTTACGATTACTATTAAGATATTTACATTCATGTATGGTGTGACCTGAGATGCAATTTCATATTTTACATATGAATAGTTATCTCTGTACCATGAATTCAGTATCCTTCTTTTATCCATTCTTGTCCATCCCTTATGTAGTCACTGTACATCTAGGCCAGAAGGAGGCAGTTTCAGGCTTTCTAAATACAGATATTTAGAAAGGAAAAATTTGGTCCAAAAAATACTAAATACCACTAATATGTTACTCTTGCAGCTTTAAAAAGAATAACTAAAAATGAGTAAAAATGAGAATGTTTATTTCCTGCAAGTTAATAAACTGGAAGCATGATCCAAAAAATGTCACACTTAGCATTTCATTTCCTCTGGGCTTTTAAAATGATGTTTAATTGCAGATGGTGACCTTCTGGATAAGACACTGTTTGCAAGTGTTAAATTTCAAGTAGGTGGCTTTCATGGTTTTCCATAATGTCTCTCTAGGGAGTAGTGTATGAGATTTGTAAATCAAGAAAAAAATCCACAAAAATCAAATACTTCTGTGTTACCTGATTGCTCACCTATCTATTCCCAAGGTTGCCACCAGATTTGAAATTCAAATTATTTCAGAATAAAATTTTATTCTGTTAATGGTGTCTGATATTACTTTATTTTATTTTTAAAGGTAATAGGTATACAACACTTTGGTCTACTAATAAATTTAAGGTTTTTGAACTGTTGCTATACAAGAATACCAATTTAAATACTATATGGCCTTAATAGAAATGAGTGTTTGGCCTAATATGACTCTTTGGAATTCTACATTCAGCTCTCTTGCCATGTCTTGTGGAAGGATGGTTTATATACCTGTCCACAATTTGTTGCATAAATAGTTGGCATATATCCAGAACATGTTTTATTTTACCACAAAAGTCANTTGTGGAAGGATGGTTTATATACCTGTCCACAATTTGTTGCATAAATAGTTGGCATATATCCAGAACATGTTATATTTACCACTTTTCTGTGCTAGAAATTATGACAATGGCTGCAGAAGCATGAGACGTTACAGTCATCTTATCCACTTTGTAATAGTCAATGTCCATGCTTCTAACACTTTCTCTGGAATATCAACATTATCTGTTACCTCTAGCCATTCATTTCTGTCCACAACCATTCTGAGTATACCAGTACATTACAAAGAGAATCAAGGGAGAAGTAGAAGTATCGGAAACACCTAGAGAGGAGTACTTTTCTCAAAGGCTGCTTTTAGTTATGGGGAATATGTCTTCTTGCAAGGATAGTGGAAATGTTAAGGAGGTAAGGTTGCAGAAATGGGTGTGGAGCCTACAGTGATAAGTTCTCTAGTTGTTTCTCCCCTGCTCACTACCAGCCTGCTTGTTCCTACTCATGCTTGCAAACAGCAGGACCTACATTCCCAAGGTACTGCAACAAGACTGGAGGAAGACACAAGGAGACTCTGGCTTTCTCATTAGGAATTTCTGTTCTCATAGTAGAGGAGAGCCTGCAGGAATCTGTGACTATATATGCACCTTAAACTTGATCCATCTTTTGTGATTGAACTTCATGTGGCCTTCAATCAAAGAACTAAGGTTAAATTCACAGTGCCTACTAAGACCACACATATTTTTTTCTTTTCAGACCCCAGGCTTATCTAAGTGAATATTTTTATGGTTTTCTATAGTTACATGGAAGTCTAGTTTAAAAAGAGGAATGTGCAGAATTTATCATGCCACTTATACCTACAAAGCCTCAATACAATAACCCTTGAAAGAGAGAGTGGATTTAGTAGGGAAGTTGAAGATTCTGTCATTACAAAGGGGCTTGAGAAAATGAAACAAAGCCAGAAGCTGAATATCTGCCTGTTGCTAATAAGACCACATAATCCTATGAAGTTTTGAGCTATCATCTATCATCTATCTATCTACCTGTCAATCATCTAACCTATNGTTGCTAATAAGACCACATAATCCTATGAAGTTTTGAGCTATCATCTATCATCTATCTATCTACCTGTCAATAATCTAACCTATCATCCATCCATCCATCCATCCCAGTGAACTCTTACTGTGTTCAAAGACAAAGACAGTAAGTTCCTTGTTTTCCTGAGACATTATCAGGATAAATGCATTCAGTAGCACAATACTAATGAGACACTTTGTATCTAGTTAAAAAATATGGTGAAATGTATAGATATAGATTTTTACCTGCCTGAGATAAATGACATCTTGGGGAAAAATAATTTTCTTTAATTTTTTTTTTACATTTTAAGTCCAGTATAGTTAACATACAGTATTATATAAATTTCTTTTGTACAAATAGCGATTCAATAATTCTATACATTACTCAGTGCTCATCCATGACAAGTATGCTCTTAATCTCCATCACCTATTTCACATATTCTTCTACCAACCTCCCCTCTGATAACCCTTGGATTGTTCTCTATACTTAAGAGTCTGTTCTTTGATTAGTCTCTTTTTTACTTTGTTTTTGTTTGTTTGTTTTTTCTTTGTTTTTTTCTTAAATTCCACATGGGTGAAATCATATGGTATTTGTCTTTCTCCAACTGACTTATTTCACTTACCATTATACTCTCTTGCTTCCATAATTTGGCTATCATAAATAATGCTGCAAAAACATAGGGGTACATATATCTTTTTGAATTAGTATTTTCATTTTCTTTGGGTAAATACCCAGGAGTAGAATTATTTGATCGTGTGGTAATTCTATATTAATTTTTTGAGGAGCCTCCATACTGTCTTCCAGAGTGGCTGCACCAGTTTACAGTCCAACCAACAGTGTAAGAGGGTTCTTTTTTCTTCATATCCTCACCAACACACGTTGTTTCTTGTGTTGTTGATTTTAGCCATTCTGACAGATGTGAGATGATATCTCATTGTGATTTTGATTTGCATTTCCCTGATAGTGAGTGATGTTGAGAATCTTTTCATGTGCCTTTTTGCCATCTGGATGACTTCTTTAGTGAAATGTCTGTTCATGTCTTCTGCCCATTTTTAATTGGATTATTTGTTTTTTGGGTGTTGAGTTGTCTGAGTTCTATATATTTTGGACACTAACCCTTTATCAGATGTGTCATTTGCAAGTATCTTCTCCCATTCAGAAGGTTGTCTTTTAGTTTTGTTGATTGTTTATTTTTTTCTGCAGAAGCTTTTATTTTGATTGACCCAATAGTTTATTTTTGCTTTTGTTTCCCTTGCCTCAGGAGACAGTTCTGGAAAAAAGTTCTTACAACCAATGTTAAAGAAGTTACTGCTTTGTTCTCTTCTAGGATTTTTATGATTTCAAGTGTCATATTTAGGTCTTTAATACGTTTTGGGTTTATTATTGTGTATGGGGTAAGAAAGTGGTCCAGTTTCATTCTTTAGCATTGTTTCAATTTTTTGATAAAATAAAACATTTGTATATAAAGCAAAATGGTGGCAAATCAACAGAAATTGATTAAATATTGATGTAGTCTCATCAGATAAAGGTGAAAAGTAGTCTGAGTTACTCTGATTTAGTACTGTTTTTTTTTAAAGATTTTATTCATTTATTTAACAGAGAGAGAGATAGCCAGCGAGAGAGGGAACACAAACAGACGGTGTGGGAGAGGAAGAAGCAGGCTCCCAGCGGAGCATGAAGCCCAATGTGGGGCTCGATCCCAGGACTCCAGGATCACACCCTGAACCAAAGGCAGATGCTTAACAACTGAGCCACCCAGGCGCCCCAATTTAGTACTTTCAATATAGAAACAGTAAGGGTCACAGAGACAGAATATTGTGTTGGTCAAGAAAATGCAAACAAAATTCCTATGAAGTTCATTATTAGCACCAAAAACAAAAAACAAAAAAAAACCCCACATGCCATTTTAAGCATATAGCAAAATGATATAGACATGGTAACAGTTTTCTGAACATGTAAAAAATCTGTTAAATTTTAATTAAAGTAACATGGCAGCATTTGGGAAAAGTATATAATTGAAATGTCTGAACTATAAATATGGTGAAAATGCAAATTTGGGGATAACAGCTTTACTGAAATATAATTCACACAATACAAATTCAAACATTTAAAGTATACAATTCAATGGTTTTTAGTATATTTATAGATATGTATAATCATCACTACAGTTAATTGTATTACACTTTTATCACCTGAAAAAGAAACTCCAAACACTTAGGTATCATCACCCAGCCCTCACTCTCTCTCCTCCTGCCCTAACCCTAAAAAGGCACTAATCTACTTTTTGTCTCTATACTTTTTTCCATTCTGGACATTTTCATATGAATGGAATCACACAATACATGGCCTTTTTGTGACTGTCTTCTTTCACTTAGCATAATGTTTTCATGGTTCCTCAATGTTGTAGCATATATCAGTACATCATTCCTTTTTGTGGATGAATAATATTCTTTTGTATGGATATAACAATTTGTTTATCCATTCTTCATTTGATAGACATTTGGGTTGTTTCTACCTTTGGGCTATTATAAATAATGATGCTAAAAACATTTATGTACAAGTTTATTATTATTATTATTATACNTGTTTCTACCTTTGGGCTATTATAAATAATGATGCTAAAAACATTTATGTACAAGTTTATTATTATTATTATTATACACATAATAATAGACACAGTTTTTTATGTTGGCATGTATTTTCAATTCTAGCAAGTGTAATTACTAGGTCAAATGATAATGCTATTTAATGTTTTGAAGAATTTACAGATTATTGTCCTCAGTGGCTGTATCATTTTATATTCCTACTGCAAAGAGGGTTAGAGTTTGTCCTGATGTATGACATGAAGAATCAGTTCTACCTTGTTTTTCAATATTGGTATTCAGTTATCTTAGCAACATCTAAAAAAATCCATCATTTCGGGTTATGAGAGTTCCAGTTTCTGTGCATGTTCACCAACACTTTTTATTATCTGACTTTTTTATTATAGCCATCCTAGTGGGCGTAAATTGTTGTCTTATTGTGGTTTTGTTTCTCTGATGACAAATGATGTTGAGTATTTTTCATGTGCTTGTTCACCATTTGTGTATCTTCTTCAGAAAAATATTGACTTAGATCGTATGCTCATTGTGTAATTGGATTGTCNACATAATAATAGACACAGTTTTTTATGTTGGCATGTATTTTCAATTCTAGCAAGTGTAATTACTAGGTCAAATGATAATGCTATTTAATGTTTTGAAGAATTTACAGATTATTGTCCTCAGTGGCTGTATCATTTTATATTCCTACTGCAAAGAGGGTTAGAGTTTGTCCTGATGTATGACATGAAGAATCAGTTCTACCTTGTTTTTCAATATTGGTATTCAGTTATCTTAGCAACATCTAAAAAAATCCATCATTTCGGGTTATGAGAGTTCCAGTTTCTGTGCATGTTCACCAACACTTTTTATTATCTGACTTTTTTATTATAGCCATCCTAGTGGGCGTAAATTGTTGTCTTATTGTGGTTTTGTTTCTCTGATGACAAATGATGTTGAGTATTTTTCATGTGCTTGTTCACCATTTGTGTATCTTCTTCAGAAAAATATTGACTTAGATCGTGTTGTGTAATTGGATTGTCTTTTATTGAGTTGTAAAAGTTCTTTATATATACTAGATAAAAGTCCTTTATCAAATATATAATTTTCAGATATTTTCCTCCATTCTGTTTTCTCAAAGTTTTATTCTTTGGGCTATTACATTTTGGTATTTGCATTTATAGTTAATTTTGGTATGTGATGTGAGGTAAGTCTCCAACTTCATTGTGTGTGACATCTGGTCATACCAGCACCATTTGTTGAAAACACTATTCTTACCTCATTGTATTTTCCTGACACCCTTGTCAAAAATTAATTGGCCATAGATGCATGGGCTTCTGTCCTGAACTTTCAATTCTATTTCAAATCTAAATAGATTCACAGTGGAATTCTAGTAGTTATTTAAAAATCAAATAATCATATTGTTTCTCAAACTATTCCAAAATATAGTAATAGAAGGAAAACTTGGAAACTTATTTATAAAGGTAACATAAATTTAATTAAATTAGGCACCAAAATATTTAACTGCAGTCCAGTCAAATTCTTGAATTTCAGTGCAGGAATCTTGGCTATTGTGGACATTGCTGCTATAAATATTGGGATGCAGGTACCCCTTCGAATCACTATGTATCCTTTTGAAGTGGGTGGGGGATGGGGGTAACTGAGTGATGGGCATTAAAGAAGGCGCTTGATGTAATGAGCACTGGGTGTTATATGTAACTGATGAATCACTAAACCCTACCTCTGAAACAAAAAACAACAACAACAAAAATAGATTCTCTCAATGCAGAAATCTTAAATAAAATGTTAGAAACTTAACACATTAAAAATAATGCATAGGGCTCAGGGCAGTTTATTCTAGAAATGAAGAGTTGTTTTTAACAGTCAGCCATTCTAATAGTACAAGGAGAAAATTTGTATAATCAACTCCAAAAATGCAACAGGTTATTTACAAAATTCCACACTAATTTATGTCAAGAATACTCGTACAAAATAGGAATAATGAATACTGCATTAATATAGTCATACATTTATGATTATATATTATATAAATACACTTCCCTTTTATCCAAAAACTAAATGTTTTCCTGTTAACAGTGAGAAGATGTGTTAAAGGCATAAAAATTGGAGAGGATAAGATAAAAGTATTTCTTTTCACAGATGATATGATTATACACATAGAAACCTAAAGAACTCATTTAAAAATAATTAAAAATAACACATTTTAAATTAACAAACAACAAATTTCCATAATATATAAAAGCAAACAAAAATCAAATAGAGAATAAAATGGAATAAAAGATGCAATTTATGATAGAAAATTGCTGNATAATATATAAAAGCAAACAAAAATCAAATAGAGAATAAAATGGAATAAAAGATGCAATTTATGATAGAAAAATTGCCAAAGTGTAAANAAGTGTAAATTTAATAAGAAATTTACATGGCAAAATGTAATGAACACTCTAAAATACTTATGTATAGCATTAAATTAAACTTGAATATATGGTAAGAAAAAAATACTCTAGAGGAGGAAAAAAGATGGCAAAGGAGTAGGGGACCTTTTTTCAGCTGGTCCCCTGAATCAAGCTGGATACCTACCAGAGCATCATGAACACCCACGAAATGAGCCTGAGACATAGGAAGATACATCTGGATCTCTACAAATGAACATCTCTGGCACTGAGTATTGAGGTACAAAGTGGGAAGTCAGAATCTGCACACAGATATCAGAAGATAAACAGAAGGGGGAGGGAGCTGCCACACTAAGGCACCAGGAAGCAGTAGCCTCCCACACCGGGGAGTGGGCCAGACTCACAGACTGGTAGCCACAGAGAAACCAGACTGAGACAGGTAGCCCAGGAGCACGTGCAGGAACCGGGGATAGCTGGCAGTGTTAGAAGCACAAAGGGCAGAGCAAGGACTGGGAGAATGGCTATGGGGCGCACAACCCAGATGCTGCAGGGTTCTTAGCAGCACCAACAGAAACAGAGTTAAAGTGGCCAACAGAGCTCAGTGAAGAGCAAACTGCAATCTCTCTGCTCTGAGACAGAGGCTTGAATATAGCCACTGCTGCTCTGACTCTCAGAAGAGTCAAAGAAAGTTGCCAGGGAAAGCCACCAGGGAAAGCCAGCAGAGAACAAAAGCGCAGAAAAAATGGTTCACGTTGTGTCCCCCCCCGAGGACAGGGCAACTCTACCCAAACAGGGTTGCCTGAGTTTCAGCATGGCAGGCCCCTCC
>NC_048223.1:38977733-39009941 GCF_002007445.2 Ailuropoda melanoleuca
GCTACAAAATTCGGTAATTTCCCCTCGCAAAACTTTTCTAGGGTTCTCCATGGTTAAAAACAGCTGGTTCTTCAAGGTAAGGTAAAATACTTTCAATGCAAGACAAAATAAGGCATGACCTTCATGGCATGACCTTCAAGGCATGGTATTTCAGTCCATTCACCAGGCACCAATTGACAGCCTAGGATGTAATGGGGTAGGAGAGGGATGCCAGCATCCCTCCTACAGGCCTTTTATGGCAGGAATGCTTTCACGGGAAGGCAGGATTGTGATTAATAGTGATGTCTTGTTTGAGGGACACCTCTGGTCACTTTTGACACATGGGAACCTCTGACATATCCTGCGTTGGACACCACCTGGGAGTTGGGGTGGGATTTGGTAATGGACCTTCTTTACTTTTCTGAACATGGCCTCAGTAGGCTGCTTCTTCAGTTCCCAAGGACTCTCCCTTGGGGTGCTTTCTAACCCATTAGAAACAATTCAGATTGCAAAATTTAGGAAAGCACTGATTTCCTGTAACATTGCATGGCCTCAGTGGGATCTTTCAGAGAGATCTCTTCTATAAGGAACAGAGCAAATGGACCTAGTTTACCTTCATTGCTTATACCTAGGCTAGGCCTTCATTGCTGTACACCAGGACCCCAACCTAAGGGCCTCTTGCAGAATGTGTTTGCCCAAATGTGTCAGCTAGTAAACTCTCTCCTGACATATTGAATGATAATTATCTAAATAGGCCTCCTCCGAGTTAACCCAGGTTGCTGGAGGAAACACAGGCCATCCTTAGCAAAGGGGACTCTTGACTCTCTTCTCTCCCACTGTTCCTCCTAACAGATGTGGGGGCTTCTCCCTCACTCATTTCCTGGGTTAATGGCTATAACTGGAGCCATCTGTGGTTAGTCTACATTGGGACAGGGACTTTAAGGAATATTCCCAAGCAGCTGCCGAAACTCCCTTTGTTTTGGGGAAATTCCCTGTCTTCTCTGCCCTGACATGCACTGCCTATTCCCCCTTGTTGGTGGGGAAACATGGCGTCTGCTCCTCTGTTGGAGCTGAAGCTGATGAGCTCTAAAACCGGGAACCCTTTCTCTGCCTTTTGGCAGTACTCTGCCTCTACTGTCTCCCCCTCCCCCTTCTTCCTGAACCACCTTGGGTGCAGCCTCAGGNTGGAAATTCCCTGTCTTCTCTGCCCTGACATGCACTGCCTATTCCCCCTTGTTGGTGGGGAAACATGGCGTCTGCTCCTCTGTTGGAGCTGAAGCTGATGAGCTCTAAAACCGGGAACCCTTTCTCTGCCTTTTGGCAGTACTCTGCCTCTACTGTCTCCCCCTCCCCCTTCTTCCTGAACCACCTTGGGTGCAGCCTCAGGCACCATGGCTCCTCCTCCTCCCCTCACCATCAAGGAGCCAAGAAGAGCACCCCCTGGACTTAACATTACCCACTCCAGATTTCCCCACCAGTGTCTCAGGTAAAAACTGAAAATGGGGTGGGCCCAGGTGGAACATAATTCAGTACTTAAACTAAGTTAAGTTTGTTGGTTTAATTAAGATAGACATGTCTTTCAAGCTTTCAGCTCTAAACGTTAAACTTTTATTCTGTCAACGTTTACCGAAAGTCAAACAAGCTCGTGTTACTGCGAGTTGTTAGTAAAAAGATGACTAAAATGATGGTTAATTGTCTGTCTCAAAGTTTTCATGGGTAAATTGCTAAAATAGCTTTTGAAGTCTTTGGTAACCTGAATCTTTAAAGTTTTGCTTGGATAAATTCATTGGACATCTAGGTCTTTTTAAAATAGGATACAGTGCTAAAGCATTGATTACCTGATGTAGGTTTGTGCTTTTGACTTCTTATTGCAAAAAACTAAGGATATTTAAATCTGTTGGTAAACATGTTTTGTGCTTAATTGATTTCATAAATTTGCCATCTAAAGAATTCTGGTGTAACAGTTCCAGTTGGTTACTACTTAGTCTTCACTGGAGACAAAGGTTTCTAAAGAATGCAAAACTCTACTAAATGTGGTGAAGGCTGATTGAATTACAGGAAGCAACTCTGTATGTAGAAAAGTAGGAGATACCTAAGAAAGATAAGGAATGGGAATGCATTTTTTGTTGAAGGTAAAAGAAGGTAATTTTGTCCTAAATGATGGTTGTTTGGAAAGATAGCATGGGATAAAATCTGAATGCAAAAAGTTGTAGAAGGAAAATCTTTGGAAAGGAATTTTAGGTGTGGTCAGGACAGATTAAGATTGAAATGAATGGATTTTAAAGTACAGTGGTATGAGATACATGTCTGCTTTCTCTCTGTTTAAAAAGAGAAAGGTTTCTTGAATTGTTCATCTGCTCTGGATGAGAAAATGTAAACAGTTTTCTCTTTGCCCAGAAAACAAAGTTTCTATGTTTTGTCATTAACAGGTCTTCAATCACTTAGTTAACTTCTCAGTATTAAAGGAGCTAAATTTTGTTATAATTTTAAGGTTTTAACAAACTTTACCAAGATTTAAATTGTAAATGAAGTCTATTTAACTCAATAGGTCTTTTTCTTTGGTATGCTGAGTTACTCAGGAAGTACTGTTAAAGAAATGATAAGCCTTAGGTTACATTTGGGTAAACAGTGTAACTCTTCTAGGGGTAATATACAATTCCTAAAGTTTTAATGTTTTAATATAAGGATATCATCACTCTTTTCTTGCTACGTGAAGTGTTATGTGTTACAGAAGTAACCTGATTTCCTTGCCAGCTATATTGTAAACTCTCAATCTCATCATATCTCTAACTGTGTCCATTCTGTGTTTTTGTTATTTGTAATTGTTCTTATTCTCTTCCAAAATGAGTTTCATCTTCAAAGAGATTCATATAAAGGACTTTTTAGGACAGGTACAGGTATTCGATATCTTTATGGAATCCTAAAACTGAAAAGCGTGAAAATTTCCAGAACTAACTAAAGCTGCATTCAAACTAAAGAATTAGTAACAAAGGACTAAATTAACTAAAAGATTATAGTGTTGTGACTCTTGTTTAAAACATTACTGGTTCTCTAATGTTTGCTCTTCCAGATTGAGGAAAACTTTGTCCTAAGACATCAGTGATATACAGAAATAAGAATAAAGCAAATTAAAGCATTTAACTTTTCTCTCTACCTGAACCCTCTGAAATTAATAAGGTCTCGGTAATTATTCTTTCTTCCATGGCAATCATAATCATTTGCATAAGTTCAATAAGAATCTGTTCTCCTTGTAACAGGACACCATTGGAAACATTGGTTATTTTACCAAGGCTTTGACTGGACTGTCATATTTGAGAGACATGCATAGACTCAGATATGACCAAACAGCGATAAGGAACTAAGGTTGACTTTATGAAACCTGGAGCCATAAAGCCCCCTGGAAATAGTCTGATACCTTGCTTACAGAGTTCCCAGAAGCCTCACCAGGTGAGTAAAGAATGTCACTTCCTGGCAGGTGCAGGAACCTCAGGATACTTTGGGGACCTCATGNTCTTTCTTCCATGGCAATCATAATCATTTGCATAAGTTCAATAAGAATCTGTTCTCCTTGTAACAGGACACCATTGGAAACATTGGTTATTTTACCAAGGCTTTGACTGGACTGTCATATTTGAGAGACATGCATAGACTCAGATATGACCAAACAGCGATAAGGAACTAAGGTTGACTTTATGAAACCTGGAGCCATAAAGCCCCCTGGAAATAGTCTGATACCTTGCTTACAGAGTTCCCAGAAGCCTCACCAGGTGAGTAAAGAATGTCACTTCCTGGCAGGTGCAGGAACCTCAGGATACTTTGGGGACCTCATGAAGAGGAATCTGCCCAAATCTACAGGTATCGCAGGCATATCTGTTGGCAAGTACTTGGCTTGGCTTCTGGCCTGGAGAGGCTACTAAAAGTTCAACCTGGAGATTCCTTTAAAAAGTTCCAGCAAAGCAGATTCTAAAAGATCTATACGATCAATCATTATTCTTGCTGAACTTATGTAAATAATTAGGCCAAGTTTGTTAAAACTGGACTTGTTTTGCAAACAAATTAGTCCTGATTTGGCTATCTCTGGAAATGAGAGTTATTTTAGAGAGAAAAATTATGTTTAAATAACCCAACTTTGTGGATGTTAATTTCTAGATCTGATAATCCTTGAATGTTTGCTTAAGCTAGACAACTTGAGGTAAACTTCAGAGGAATAGCTTTTTTCTATTTCTATACAATAGCTCATGTATAGATAATCTTCATGCTTTTTATTCTATGGGGCTAATAACAGGAACCCATGGGCATATAATTATTTTAACAGCTGGAAAATGAGATCAATTCCCCAATGACCATATAACTTGGCTATCACCTTGACCAATTCTATGTGGCTGGGATGATGAAACATTCCTTAAAAGCCAGAGCATGCCCCATGCCATAAGGTTAACTATGGGCTTGTAGAGATAATGGATGACCCCACTTTCCTTGTGATTGTACTGGATAATTACTAGAGATGCCCTTATCTCTTGACAAGTCTTCCCCCACTTGCCAGTGATTCCTTATTAAGATATTAAGTCTAGACCTCAAACAAAGTGGGCTTCTTAATGGTTTCATCCTGCATAGTTGTATTTATTCTAGAAGGCACCTCTATGGATGTACAACTACAAGGAGAGGCTTTAGCCAAGAACACAACAGCCCTCCAGTAAAAGAAGCCTCAAAGCTCACTATGGGACCGTCCCTAACAGTAATGACTCCACATCATGTTCAGAGTGTCTTAGAGACTAAGGGCCACCAAAGGATGATGGGAAGCTACCTTACTAAATATCAGGCTATGCATTTAGATACGCCTGAAATAATACTTGAAACCTGTCAGAGTTTAAGCCCAGCTACACTTAAGCCTGTACCTGACCGTTGTATTTCTATAGAATATAAATATTCAGAGGTTATTGATCTTGTTTATTCTAGTCGACCAGATTTAAGATGTCCCTATTGAAAATACAGAGGACAATTGGTTCACCAATGGTAACAAATTAAGAAAAACTGGGTATGCTATAGTCAGGTCTAACTCAAGACTGTTGAGGGCAAAGCCCTGTCAGCAAACATGTCTGCCCCAAAACAGAATTAATAGTGCCCACCTGTGCTTTGCAATTGGCAAAAGCCTTAAAAATATTAATACTGACTTCAAATATATTTTCCTGGTCCTCCATGCTCACAGTGCAATTTGGAAGAAAAGGGGACTATTATCAAGCCATAACTCCCCAATCAAATATGGGCCTCAAACCATTGCATGTATGGCCCTCCAAAACCAAGTAGCTCTTGAAAGCCTGACTGCAGTTCAAAGAGGCCCAGTATTGACTGGCTCCTGGCTGTGACCCAAAGGCTTTGCAGCTCTAACCTATGGCTATGGCTTCCCCCAGGTTGGATAGGCTACTGTACTGTAGGTTTTGCCTGGATGCATGGATACATTTTTAAAATCATTACCAACTCAGCCAACCTTCCAAATTTAAAGCCTTGGTGAACATGTTCCCTGTCTCATTGATATGACCACCTAGCATCTATCTTTGTTACCTCTTTGAGACTGAAGAATGTTGTTTGGCACATGGAAACTCTTAAGTACATGGTCAAAGCCCTAAATGACACTTGGAATAATATTTCTCTATTGAATTCTGAAGAAATACAAACGCGTGAAGCAGTTTTACAAAACAGAATGACATTAGATGTTTTAAATTACACAAGGTGAAACTTGTGCCATCATTAAAACAGAATGCTGTGTATACATTCTAGATTATCACAAAAATGTCACAGGACTATCAACAGACATGAATACCCAAACTGGGGCTCACAAAACCCCTCTCTCACTTAGTGAGTGGTTAAGCTTCTGGCTCGGAGGATTATCGTCAACTATTAAGGGTCTCTTTATTGGATTTCTCATCCTTATAGCCATACTAATCTTAATATGTTGTTTTTTTCAATATCTCCCTGCTTGGTGCCAAGACTCCCTTGCTTTGGTGACTTCAATGGCCTCACACCGACAGATGAACCTTATCAACCACAAAGATACTTCTTTACTGTAAGCATTGGATTCAACTGCCTCCACCTTTTGTAACTCCCCTATACATTCTCCAACTGACCAATGCTGACCCATAGGTAGGGACACCTCTATGCCCCTATTCGGCAGGAAGACGTTACAGAAGATGAGACCTTCCACCCTCAACAACTTTAAAGATTTAAGGGTCAAAATTGTTCAGGGGGAAATGATGAGGGAACTGAAGGCAAGCTGAGGACAAAGCAGAAGCTGACACCCTGCAACCCCCTCCCCCTGGGATGTATACAACATTCCTCAGGCACTCCTGGCTGCCCTAAAGGACAAAGGAATAGTTAACCTATAGATACCACAGTCTTGTAAGACTTGAGTCCCCTCAGTTTACAAATGTTTTAGCAGTTTACAAGAACAAAGCTATCAGTAACCTAGCTTCCAGAAGGGAATGTATGTAGGCACAATTAAATTTCCTTACTACCTACAGCCCATGACAAGTCCTTGAATCAGGACATTCCTCTAGGAACTCAGCTGCCTCAATGTTAATACTTTGCTAAGGGCCAAAGGCAGTCATAGCCTGACCCCTCCCCTCCACCAAGATCCTGTAAGTCTACTTTAACATATAAAAATTCCTTTGGAAACTTCCTTTATCTCTAACCACCCCCCCACCCCCAAGATACGTGTTGGCAATCATCCCCCAAGCATATGGCCCACCAATATACATCTGAAGGGTCTCATGACTCAGGTTTTTTTGTTTTTTTAATGATTTTTTATTATATTATGTTAGTCACTATAAGGTACATCCCCGGATTCCGATGTAAAGTTCGATGCTTCATTAGTTGCGTATAACACCCAGTGCACCATGCAANAATGATTTTTTATTATATTATGTTAGTCACTATACGGTACATCCCCGGATTCCGATGTAAAGTTCGATGCTTCATTAGTTGCGTATAACACCCAGTGCACCATGCAATACGTGCCCTCCTTACTACCCATCACTGGTCTATCCCATTCCCCCACCCCCTCCCCTCTGAAGTCTTCAGTTTGTTTCTCATAGTCCATAGTCTCTCATGTTTCATTCCTCCTTCTGATTACCCCCCCCTTTATCCCTTTCTTCCCCTACCGATCATCCTAGATCTTATGTTCCATAGATGAGAGAAATCATACGATAATTGTCTTTCTCTGCTTAACTAATTTCACTTAGCATTATCTCCTCCAGTGCCGTCATGACTCAGGTTTTATTAGACAGTAATAAATGACTTTTTCCCAAAAACAGCTAGCCCCCTCAAGGTCCTGGAAACCTTGATTCCAAAATTCCTTAGAGGCTTATGCTATCCCTAACCCCCTCCCAACTTGAGGGTATATAATGGGCCATTCCTCACAACCCTGGTGCAGCAGCTCTTTCTGCCCATGGATCCTGTCCCCATGTTTAATAAACCACCATTTTGTGCCAAAGACATCTCAAGAATTCTTTCCCGGTTGTCGGCTCTGACTCCACCCCACTGAACCTCACGTATGTTCCACAAACTCATCAGTAGGAATTCTTTTTNATGTTTAATAAACCACCATTTTGTGCCAAAGACATCTCAAGAATTCTTTCCTGGTTGTCGGCTCTGACTCCACCCCACTGAACCTCACGTATGTTCCACAAACTCATCAGTAGGAATTCTTTTTTTTTTAAGGTTTTGTTTATATAAGACAGAGAAAGAGAGTGAGAAAGAGAGTGTGAACACCAGTGGGAAGGAAGGGTAGAGGGAGAGGGAGAAGCAGACTCCCCACTGAGCAGGGAGCCTGATGTGGGGCTTGATCCCAGGACCCTAAGGTCATGACCTGAGCCGAAGGCAGATGCTTAACCAACTGAGCCACCCAGGTGCCCAACATGGTAGGAACCCTATGAAATAATGTGATAGCATAAAGATGGAAAAATTGTTTACTTTGCTATTGATTATCTGAGAAAAATAATATAAGTATGCATGCATATTTTGCTGTATAAAATGTAAACAGATAAAACATAAAACTGAAAAATTGTGAAGGCTTTCTATGGGGGAGAAAATGGGTTGAATGGATTAGAGATAGAAGCAAAATTTCTTTGCATATAAGTCAATGTTCAGTTTAAACTTTGGAACAAAGCAAAATGTTTACATAATTATAAGCAAAATTAAGTTTAAAAAATCAATCTTTATATATTAAGAGTAAACTGAAACAAACTTAAGGTTTTAATTGATGGAATAGTCACAAAGATAAACTTTAAAATTTGCCTGAACTTTTGAATGGGCTATAGAATGTACCCTGTCAAGGAGGAAATCTTTTCCTCTATTTTCTTAAGGAGGACAATTGGGAAGCTGTGAATTAAATTTTCAAAAGATAGATTAATCAGACAGAAGACAAAAATTAATCACATATGTACAAGCATTCATAAAAATATGACTCAGGTAGGTGATTAGAATTTGGGGTTTATACGCCATCTTATTAGGGCAAGGGAAAGTGAAGAAGGGTATTTATAGGAAATGAATGACTTCTTAAGAGAGGAAGGAGTTGGAGAAAGAAAGGTGACTTATGGGAAAACACATAAGTTTTAAGAAACAGAAGTGGCCCTTGGGAGAATAGATGGTATACATGATAGTTTGTGACAATGTCTATTTAGGTGTGGTGTTAACTTTTAATGAAGAGAGTCAGTCTTCCCTGGTTGCTCCCAGGGAAGAGATTAATAGCAATTGAGTTCTTTTGGGAAGTTCCACTTTTAGGCAGACNGGGCAAGGAGGTTAAGATGGCAGAGGAGTAGGGGACCCCTTTTTCAGCCGGTCCCCTGAGTTGAGCTGGATAGGTACCAGACCAGCAGGAATATCCACGGAATCAGCCNATGATAGTTTGTGACAATGTCTATTTAGGTGTGGTGTTAACTTTTAATGAAGAGAGTCAGTCTTCCCTGGTTGCTCCCAGGGAAGAGATTAATAGCAATTGAGTTCTTTTGGGAAGTTCCACTTTTAGGCAGACAAGAGAGTTCAGGAAAAAAGCTTACAATACCTTCAGCTCAAAATTAATGTTTGTGGCACAGTGGCATATTCTGGACCCCTTTAAATCAAAGGGAAATAAAACTGCAAATAAATTGTTTCTGCTAATCTATTACTAGTGTCAGAATGGAATTATTATTCTGAGATTATTATGTGTGTATTGACAAGTAAAGCAAATAAATAATGAAGGTTGTTTTATTGTAAATGAGGATTGCTACTTTGGAAAAGAGATAGTTGGGCATCTATGGGTTAAATAAAAATGCTGTGGTTCTATATTTGAATTTAAAATATTGTTATGAATAATTTTAATGCATATAGACACACACACACACACACACACACACACACACACAGTCTCATTTCCAAAATCTGAGTACTGAAACAAACACACAAATATGAGATTCATCTATGTGGCTAGGAAAATCTCTTTTTATTATTGTAAATGAGGATTGCTACTTTGGAAAAGAGATAGTTGGGCATCTATGGGTTAAATAAAAATGCTGTGGTTCTATATTTGAATTTAAAATATTGTTATGAATAATTTTAATGCATATAGACATACACACACACACACACACACACAGTCTCATTTCCCAAATCTGAGTACTGAAACAAACACACAAATATGAGATTCATCTATGTGGCTAGGAAAATCTCTTTTTATTTCTGATTCATAATGGGCAATATCATTACGAATCTCTTTAATATTTCATATATGTATATAACATGTATATACATATATACATATTTCTTAACTCTAGACTCTGAAACAATGATCAAACTCTAGCGGACCCCAGTTCTTTGGCATGAAATATATAAATAGCTTCAGAACATCTTTTCATACTAGGTAGCAAGAAAGCTCTCAAAGATTCTCAAAAGGTCTCAGAATCACAATGAAGAGGCTCCTCCTGGACAAAGATGGGCAATAAGGAATATGACTGCAGTGGATTGAAACATAGCAAATATTTTTAAACTCATAAGTTCATAATGCTATTTCAAACATAAACTAAACATTGACCAATTTTAGAAGTTGCTAGGAAACATTATATGAAAAATTCATGAAGGGAAAGAATCAACACTCATTCTGCCTCTTCTTTATGAACTATACTTCCAGGTAACCAAATAGTTAATGAGGAATGTTTTCCCTTTAGAGGTATAAGGGAGGAAAAGTTTTCCTTGACCCTTTTGAGATCCCTGGCTGAGTCTGAAAATTAAACTGACAAAAGCAGATTAACAGGAGAAAAGCATACACATTTATTTAGTATATGTTTTATGTGACACAGGAGCCTTCATAAAGAAAAGAAGACCAGAGGAAACAGGTAGACCTGAGTATTTTAACACTAGGTTTTTTGAGAGTGGACGGTCCTGTAGAAATACAATAGGTTATATGAGGTAAGTGTAGGAAACTGGGGAAAACTGCAGCAAGATCTGTTCATTATGATTTTCCTGGGAATCCTTTCTTTCTTCTGAGATAAGGGTGTTCCTTTCCTCTGGGTATAGAGAAGGCACCTCTCACATGAGGATTTCTGACCTGTTTCAGGAGAGAATGGTGGGTGAAGGGCAGAGTGACCTTTCTACCTCTGCCATTTTTCTTAAACTAAAATATGCCAAGGTGCCATATTTTGAGGTAGCGTGTCTTGATCTCCGTCAGAAGTGATCCAGCTAATAAATGAAGAGAGAATGAGAATTAGAGTAACCGCATTAGCAATCTATAAGGCATAAAGGATCCTAGCAAAAAGTCTGCTAAAACCTCCCGAGAAAATACAATACCACCAATGAAGCAGTTTTTTTTTTTTAAAGCTCAGATCTAATTCTAGTGAAAATTCTAAATCAAGCCCCAATTTACAGGTAAGGTGTTCATGATACCGCAGTGATACAATCTGAAATCCTGACTATGGTATGTTCTACAGGACATCAAGCTATTTTCTTTGATGAATACATTGAAAGAAAAGAAGAAAAAAATACGTAAGAGGAAACTGCAGATTTAAGAAGATATTGGAAATGTATCAACCAATCACAATGCTTGTCCTAATTCAGGCAAACAAGCTGTTCTAATTAATTAATTAGACAATTATGGAAATTTAAACATAGGCTGGATGTTTTATTATACTGAGAGCTTTTTGTGCCATAGGTCTTATGATTAGAGAAATGAGAACTGAAGGACAAAACTAATTTGCTTAGTTAGATGAGGATAGCACCCAGGGGTTGGAATAGAACTTGGGCCTCTGTTCTACTGCTACAGATTTTAGACTTACTCTCTATGTGGTCCTCAGTAACTGACTTTATGTTTTTAGTCTTTATTTCCTATTCTGCATGGATCCTTATATATGATTCTTTTAAATTGATTGTATTATTGTAACAGTCCTTTGCAAGGAAAACTGTTTCAAAAGTAACAAAATCCTTTTATTTAGGAAAAGACAGCACCTTTCTCTCTTTTCTGACTCTGTCCCCCAGGTTCAATTGTTTGCATTAAGCTTTTTACCTCCTCTTATGACTTGCTATGGAAATCTAGATCAACATCTTTTTAGAGGAGAAAAAAAGGTGAGAAAACACTCTCTTTCAGAACATAATTTTAACTAAGGTAAATACAGCATGGGTTGTTATCAAATACTATAGAAAGTGGTTAAGGGAGAATTTGCCAGGAACAAGAACTGAGAATAACAGGGTAGATTTAGCTTAATAATGTTAATGTATTCTCCCTGTCTGCTTAGGTTTCTATAAATAACACACACAGGCACAAGGCACATCCTTCATGATTAGCTTCTCCCTCTTGACTTAGTTCATCAATTGGTGCCATCAGGCTCTTTTGAAAGTCGTTGCTCCTGATTAAGAGAAATGAGCTGGTTCTCTCTCAGAGGGCTTTCAGAGCTGGCAATAATGTGGGAAGGGCCAACTGTGCCAGGCTCCTGAGTGTCTGCAGAGCAGGTGGAGTGTTCCCTATGAGATAAATAGAGACCCAGATTTCCCAATGTGTAATAGAGCCGCAGCTGTCATTTGAAGACTGAAATGGGGCTTCTGGAAAGAAAGTTAGCTATCCTGAAGTCACTCTGCTCTCTGGTCTCCTATGTGAGTGTGTGTGTGTGTGTGTGTGTGTGTGTGTGTGTGTGTGTGTGTGTATGTGCCTGTGCATTGACTCTGTGTATGTATAAGTGAAACTTGCTCATGTTCCTAAATCTGATGATAATCTCCTACTCTAGGATTCTGCTTGGCTTCCCACATTCCACCAGCGCACATGCAAATGTGTACCTGAAAGCAGCCTGAACCATGCCAAAGGAAGGTGAGGGCTAGCACTAATTAAAAGCCTCCAATCAGAGTAAGGAGATGAAAGAAGGAGAATGTTTGGTACCTGAATTTAAGATTCGTAGGGCACATTATCCAGAAAACAGGTCAGGAATGCTTCAACTAAATTGGTACTGGTCTTTGAGGTGGGCCAAGAACTATTCTACTCTCTAGTTTGTTCTGAATTCAGGCAAAGCCACCAATTCAAAGAAATAACAGCACAGAAAATAAAATGAGAGACAGGATGGGCAGCAGTATATTACAAAAGAGTGGGCCCACCCTTCCAGCTTTGCAGTGGTTCAGGGGGAAATTTAATCATGCTTCATTTGGCATATTTGCAAGATAATAGTTTTTTGCTGGAAGCCTTTGAGCATAACTTCCACTAGAAAAAAATGTTATTTAATGTAATTTCAATTTAGTGATACTTACCAGCTTAATAACAAGAAGGAAAAAGGAAGAAGTAGAGGAAAACAATGGGAAAAAAAGACAGTGTAGGGGCTGCAGTTTCCAGGTTCTCTATTCCTTTCCTAGGAAAATGTAAAAAAAAAATTTCTGGTTTTAGTTATTTGCTTTCTCATTAAAGAATTTTTTGAAAGCTCTAACTGGTCTGCATCCCCACCTCCTATTGTGGGCACAGTTTCTGCATATGGAATTGAATTATTAATAAGAATTTCACACTTCTAATGAGCACCCACTGTCTTCTCTGGGTCAGTACATTTCTATCATTTTTAAAAGAACATTAATCACATTTGCCAAATTGCTATCTGGTTTGATATATAGCAAAAAAAAAACCTTTGGAAGTAATATTTGGAAGTAATATTTGGAACTAATTTTAGACTTATAGAAAAGACACAGGAAATAGTACAGAGAGTTCCCATAGGGCCTTCATCCTCCTTGTGTTAACATCTTGTATACCTAAAGTACAGTGATCAAAATCAGAGATTTAACTTTCATACAATACTATTAAATGACAGAGCTTATTCAAATAAACAAAACTAGAAATGATAAAAAAGGAAATATCATAAGTTTTTAAAAATGATGTAAATAGCAACAGATTGGTCCTAACAGGTGAGATTTAATAAAATGGAAGGGAGATCCTAAGAAATGATGCACACCCTATCATGGAAAAAGCAAAAGGTAAAAATACAGACAAGAGGGTAAGAGATAAGAATTCTATGAGTGCATCTAATAGACATTTCACTGGATCCCCAAATGTAGATGAAAAACAGAGAAGGCAACACTTGCAGAAAGAATAGCTGAGAATTTTCCAGATGTGTTGAAAGACGACAAAGTCCAAATACAATAAAAAGGAAATCTGTACCTAGTTACATGTTACTGAAATGGTAAAACAAAATAACACAAAGACAAAGAGAATACATTGACAACAGGCATAGGAATAAGACCACCTTGAAAAGAACTGGCTGAATGGCTTCTCAATAGCATCTATAAAAATTGGAATACAAAAGGTTACCTCCAAGATCTGAAACAAAGTTAGTGAAACCTGGAATCTTATATTTAAAGAAAATAAACTGCATGAATGGAAGTCAGATATAAACATTTACAATAAACAGATTGAGGGAATTTATCACTAGGAGATTGTCACAAAGAAATCCTAAAGAATGCATTTCAAGTAGAAGAAAATGAACACAGACATAAGGTTTGAAAAGCCAAAAAGAATTAAAAGAAGAGAAGGTGGCAAATATGTGGGAAAATGAAAATGAACATAAAACATAAAAAATAGTAATACTTTGAGAAAATGTCTATTCATGTCTTCTGCCCATTTTTTAACTGGATTATTTGTTTTTTGTGTGTTGAGTTTTAGAAGTTCTTTATAGATTTTGCATACTAGCCCTTTCTGAGATATATCATTTGAAAGTATCTTCTCCCATTTTGTAGGCTGCCTTTTAGTTTTGTTTATGGTTTCCTTCACTGTGCAGAAGCATTTTATCTTGATGAAGTCCCAATAGTTTGTTTTTGTTTTTGATTCCCTTGACTCAGGGGACAAATCCAGTAAGAAGTTGCAATAGCTGTTGTCAAAGAGGTTACTGCCCATGTTCTCTAGGATTCTAATGATTTCCTGTCTCACATTTAGGTCTTTCATCCATTTTGAATTTATTTTTGTGTGTGGCATAAGAAAGCAATCCAGTTTCATTCTTCTGCATGTTGCTGTCCAGTTTTCCCAACACCATTTGTTGAAGACACTGTCTTTTTTTCATCAGATATTCTTTCCTGCTTTGTTGAAGATTAATTGACCATTAGTTGTGGGTTCCTTTCTGGGTTTTCTATTCTGTTCCATTGCTCTATATATCAATTTTGTGCTAGTACTATACTTTCTGGATCACTCCAGCTTTGTAATATAACTTGAACCAGAATTGTGATGCCTCCAGCTTTGCTCTTGTTTTTCAAGATTGCTTTGGCTATTCAGTGTCTTTGTAGTTTCATATAAATTTTAGGATTGTTTGTTCTACTTCTGTGAAAAATGCTGGTAGTATTTTGATAGGAATTGCATTAAACGTGTAAATAGCACTACTATGTATTTACACAAAGACTACAAAAATACTAATTCAGAGAGATACACGCACCCCAATGTTTATAGCAGCATTATCAACAATAGCCAAATTATGGAAAAAGCCCAAATGTCCATCAACTGATTAATGGCTAAAGAAGAGGTAGTATATATACACAATGGAATATTACTCAGCCATAAAAAGAATGAAATCTTGCCATTTACAATCACATGGATGGAGCTACAGTATTATGCTAAGCAAAATAAGAGAAAGACAAATACCATATGATTTCACTCATATGTGGAATTTAAGAAATAAAACAAATGAACATGGGGTGGGGGAAAAGAGTGAAAAACCAAGCAAGAGACTCAACTATAGAGAACAAACTGATGGTTACTGGAGGGGAGGTAGGTTAAGGGGTAGGTTAAATAGTTGGTAGGGATTAAGAAATGCACTTGTTTTGATGAGCACTGGGTGTTGTATATAAGTGATGAATCATTAAATTCTACACCTGAAACTAGTATAACATTGTATGTTAACTAACTGCAATTTAAATAAAAACTTGGAAAGAAAAAAAATAGTAATACTAAAGTCTAGTGGGGATCACAAGTCAAAACATAGAACAAAATTCTCAGAAAAAATAACATGAGTTGGGATGTGAGAAAGTGGTATTTACATTGTAATATCTGGCAGGATGATAAAGATTTGATTATCTTCGGATATGAGACTCCCTACTTTACTCTACATGAAAACCAATTCCAGGTTAATGGAAGACCTGTATCTGAAAGGCTTTTATAAAAGAATATAGAATAAAGTCTTTGTGGCATTAGGATGTAGTGGAACACTGAAAGAAAGACACTGAAAGCTTTAATCATGAATGAAAGATGATAAATTTAACTTTAGAACATATGAAATCCATTATTCCAAAGATAAAATGAAAAGATAAGCTAGTCAGCTTGAGAAGGCACTTGCCAACAGACAGCTGAGGAAGGACAAGTATCTGGAATACTTATAGAACTCCTACAGATCATGAGGAAAAGGCAGGCCACAAAATACAAAAGAAAAAAACAAACAACAATAAAAAGGTAAAAAACTTCAAAGGCATTTTCATGAATAAGAAACCTAAATGCCAAGAAACAAATAAATAAAAGATGCCCAAACTTATTTGTAGGCAGGAAGAAATAACAATGGAATAGCACTTCACACATACTGGAGTATCTAAAATAAACAAAAACTGTTATTAGTATTAGTAAGGATAAACTAGCATATCACATAAATTCATACTTTTACTTTGGAAATTTGTTTGGCAGTGTTTATATATGTGTACTCTATTAGCCAATAATTCCTGTATTGGATATATACCCCACAGAAATGTTCACTAAAAGTTTATCAAAATGCATGCACAAAATGCTCAAAGAAGTTTGGTTTGAAATAGGCAAAAGCTGGAAACAACCTAAAAATCTATCAATAGAAACATGAATCAATGAATTGTGATATATTTATGAAGTGAAATTTTGTACAACAATCAAAATAAGTTGATGTTTTTATCCAATAACATGAGTGCATCTAGTAATGTTGGCCAAGAAAACAAAATATGCTATGACAGAATATAAGCAATAGGATCCCATTTATGTAAATTTAAAAAAATAGAAATGTATTGTTTATGGATATAAAGACTGACAGTAAAAATATTTTTTAAAAGCAAGAAAGTAATTGGTATAAATTTACAATTATGATTATCTCTGGGGGTTGGATAGCAAGTTGTAAGGCATGGACAGAGTACTTTTGACAGAACAATAATATCTTTCTTGGCTTGGGTGGTAGTTACATGAATTTTTTGTTTTGCTATCATTTGTTCAACTTATGTACTCATTTTATGCACTTTTTGGTATATTTTCTTTTTTACAAAATGAGATAAACAAAGTATCTTCACAGTCTGAAATTAGGTATAGTAAAATGATTCTTGAATTTTTGGACCACAACCTAAGGAAAAAAGATTCTGAGAGGAACAGGGCTGGCTATGTATAAAATGTAGTTTTGGCTGAGAAAAACATAGATACAATTATATGAAATTTCTTTATGCTTTGTGAATAAATGAGTGGGGCATAAAAAATAAGTGAATTTTGCTTTACCAAATGCCTTTCACAATTTTTTTTCATAATGGAAATTTTATTGTTTAGTGGAGGGGATAATAGCACTGATTTTAAAACTTGACAGAGGGGCTTAAATCTCTCTACATACTTGTACAAGTATGCAAGTGAGTACCTTAACTTTATGGAGCCAGTTTCTTCCTTTCTAACATTTGGATAACATAATTTATCTCAAATACGAGTTTTGAGGATTAAGAAAGTTCCCACTTAAATTTATGGTTTATGGTTGACATCTAATAATAACTATAATAATGTGATGATATTTGTATTTCTAGTTGGTGGTAGGTAATATAAAGAGCTGTCATTCTTAGAGATACCCTCCAAAGAAATCCTAGTGAAAATGGGAATAATGGAATAGTGGTGCTTACATTGCTGCATTGTAGGAAGGGTTAAATGAGATCCTACGAACAGGTTCTTTGATACTAGAAGACACTTCAAAGTGGTGCAACTGAACCCCAAAACTGGGTTGTTGTGCCCAATGTGCAGTGAGACAATAGGTTTAAAGCAGAGTTTTGATAGCCATACTGTTCCATGTTCCATGCTTTTATAAGATATTAACACTAGAGGAAGTTGGATGAAGGGGACTCTATTAATTTTGCAATGCTTCTCTGTGTCTAGTTATTTTTTAAGTTGAAAAAATGAAATAAAACCCAAGTATATGTTACTTAAAAAAGCAGACGATATCTAAAATGCTTTATAAAGGAGGCTTTCAGTTTAGCAATAGTTTCTGGGTCACAACCTTTAGTATATCCTATTTAAATTTTAAAAGAGGGAAAAAGTGAAAATGTATAAGAAACCTAAAAGATAAGACTGATGACCAATTTATATGTTGGTTTCCACAAATATAAATTGCAATGGAAAAAATATGGAAGTGGGAATTTTATACTTAAAGATATAGAGAAGACATAGCAACCAATTATATGTGGATCATTTTGGATGCTGATTTTTGAAATAAATAATGACATTTATGAGACAAGTATAACTGAATAATGATTGGCTATTTCATGATATCAAAAGATTACTATTAGGTATAGGTATGATAATAGTATTGAGGTTATATAGCAACAATACAATAATGAGACCTTACTTTTAGAAATCCATATAAAATATTTATGGATGAAATGCAAAAAAAAAATCATTAAGGTAGGAATCCTAGCTATATGAAAAACTAGACTTTTATAAAATGTTTCCTTTTTTCCCTTCCTATTAATTCTAGACATCATCCTATGATACTAAAAGAACTGCTAAAAGTTGTCCTTTAATTTTAAAGAACTATAACTTGGAAGGAAGGAGTAAATGCAAGACTAATAGAGAACAAATAAGCTAGTCGCCATTTTGGTAAATCTAAAGAATATTGGACTGCTGCCACTGCTGTCAATGGTGATGATGATGTTGGTGATGACTAACTTGGAGTTCTTTACAAAGACAGGAGAACTAAAATATGAAAAAATGTGGAAAGAGAAGTAACAATTAGAGCGTTCCAAGTTTCTATATTGTTTGGGAGGATAATAAAGATATTAACTTTGGATATTAGATTTGGACTTAACATCACCTGTGAACTTTAAAAGTGTAAAGGTACCTTACACCTAAAGGAGCTGGAGAAAGAACAACAAATAAAACCTAAACTAAGCAGGAGAAGAGAAATATTAAAGATTAGAGTGGAGATAAATGAAAAGGATCCCAGAAAAACAGTAGAACAGATCAAGAAAACTAGAAGCTGGTTCTTTGAAAGAATTAATAAGATTGATAAACCTCTGGCCAGACTTATCCAAAAGAAAAGGGAAAGGACCCAAATCAATAAAATCATGAATGAAAGGGAAGAGATCATGACTAACATCAAGGAAATAGAAACAATTATTAGAAATTATTACCAGCAGCTACATGCCAACAAATTAAGCAACCTGGAAGAAATGGATGCCTTCCTGGAAACTTATTAACTAGCAAGACTGAAACAGGAAGAAATAGACAATCCGAATAGATCAATAACCAGTAATGAAATTGAAGCAGTAATCCAAAAAAATCCCAAAAAACAAGAGTCCAAGGCCAGATGGCTTCCCAGGAGAATTCTACCAAACAATTAAAGAAGAAATCATACTTATTCTACTGAAACTGTTTCCAAAAAATGCAAAACTTCTAAACTCATTCTATGAGGCCAACATTACTCTGATCCCCAAACCAGGCAAAGACCCCATCAAAAAGGAGAATTACAGACCAATAGCCCTGATGAGCGTGGATGCCAAAATACTCAACAAGATCCTAGCCAATAGGGTCCAACAGTACATTAAAAGGATTATCCATCATGACCAGGTAGGATTTATTCCAGGCTGCAAAGGTAGTTCAACATTTATAAATCAATCAATGTGATAGAGCACGTTAATAAAAAGAAAAGACAAGAACCATATGAGGTTCTCAATTGATGCAGAAAAAGCATTTGAGAAAATACAGCATCCTTTCCTAATTAAAACTCTTCAGAGTGTAGGGATAGAAGGAACATATCTCAATATTATAAAAGCCATCTACAATAATCCCACAGTGAATATCATGCTCAATGGGGAAAAACTGAGAGCTTTTCCCTTAATGTCAGGAATATGAGAGGGATGCCCACTCTCACCACTTTTGTTCAAGATAGTACTAGAAGTCCTAGTCTTAGCAATCAGACAACAAAAAGAAATAAAGGCATTCAAATTGGCAAAGAAGAAGTCAAACTCTCTCTCATCACAAATGACATGATACTTTATGTGGAAAACCCAAAAGACTCCACCCCCAAATTACTAGAACTCATACAGCAATTCAGCAACGTGGCAGGATACAACATCAATGCACAGAAATCAGTTGTATTTCTGTACACTAACAATGTGCCTAAGGAAAGAGTAATTAAGGAATTTATTCCATTTACAATAGCAACAAAACCCATAAGAAACCCAGGAATAAACCTAACCAAAGAGGTAAAGAAACTACAGAACACATATGAAAGAAATTAAGGAAGACACAAAGAGACGGAAAAGCATTCCATGCTCATGGATTTGAAGAATAAGTATTGTGAAAATGTCTATGCTGCCCAGAACAATCCACACTTTCAGTGCAATCTTTATCAAAATACCATTGACATTTTTCACAGAGCTGGAACAAACAATCCTAAAATTTGTATGGAACCAGAAAAGACCCCAAATTTACCAGGGGATTGTTGAAAAAGAAAACCAAAGCTAGGGGCATCACAATGCCTGACTTCAAGCTATATTACAAAGCTGTGATCATCAAGACAGCTAGGTATTGGCACACACACACACAAAAAGACACATAGATCAGTAGAACAGAATAGAGACACCAGAAATGGACCCTCAACAATATGATCAACTAATCTTTGACAAATCAAGAAAGAATATCCAATGGAAAAAAGTCTCTTCAATAAATGGTGCTGGGAAAATTGGACAGCCACATGCAGAAGAATGAAACTGGACCATTCTCTTACACCATACACAAAGATAAACTCAAAATGGATGAAAGACCTCAATGCGAGACAGGAATCCATCAAAATCCTAGAGGAAAATATAGGCAGTAACCTTCAACATTGGCCACAGCAACTTCTTTCAAGACACATCTCTAAAGGCAAGGGAAACAAAAGCAAAAATGAACTTTTGGGATTTCATCAAGATAAAGAGCTTTTGCACAGAAAACAAAACAATCAAGAAAACTAAGAGGCAATCCATGGAATGGGAGAAGATATTTGTAAATGACATTATGGATTAAGGGCTGGTATCCAAGATCTATAAAGAACTTCTCAAACTCAACACCCAAAAATCAACTAATCCAGTCAAGAAATAGGCAGAAGACATGAACAGACACTTCTCCAAAGAAGACATACAAAGGACTAACAGACACATGAAAAAACACCACTAGCCATCAGGGAAATACAAATCAAAACCACAACAAGATAACACCTTACACCAGTTAGAATGGCCAAAATTAACAAGACGGGAAACAACAAATGTTGGTGAGGATGTGGAGAGAGGGGAACACTCTTACACTGTTGGAGGCAATGCAAGCTGGTACAGCCACTCTGGAAAAGAGTATGGATGTTCCTCAAGACATTAAAAACAGAGCTATTCTATGACCCAGGAATTGCACTAAGGGCAATTTACCCCAAAGATACAGATATAGTGAAAAGAAGGGGCACATGCACTCTAGTGTTCATAAAAGCAATGTCCATGATAGCCAAACTGTGGAAGGAGCCAAGATGCCCTTAACAGATGAATGGATAACGATGTTGTTCATATATATAATGGAATATTACTCAGCTATCAGAAAGGATGAATACCCACCATTTGCAGCAATATGGATGGAACTGGAGGGGATTATGCTATGTGAAAGAAGTCAATCAGAGGAAGACAATTATATATGGTTTCACTCATATGTGGAACATAAGAAATAGTGCGGAGGACCTCAGAGGAAGGGAGGGAAAACTGAATGGGAAAAAATCAGAGAGGGAGAAAATCCATGAGAGACTCTTGACTCCAGGAGCCAAACTGAGGGTTACAGAAGGGAGGGGTGAGGGGTTGGGGGGATGGGATAACCAGGTGATGAGTATTAAGGAGGGCACATGTGGTAATGAGCACTGGGTGTTATACACAGCTAATGAATTATAGAACACTACATCAAAAACTAATGATGTACTATATGCTGGCTGATTGAACATAATAATAAAAAATAAAGAATGAAACAAAGAGCTAGAAAATGTAAAAAAAATAAAAGTGTAAAGGTAACAAAAAGTAATAAAAATATAATTTACAACTTTAAAATGACTAAAGGAAAACAGAAGGAAATATAGCAAAAAAAATCTTGTAAGAGGAAAAAAAAAGTAAAGAAACATAAAAATATGGCAAAGAGAAAACTTAGAGTATCATGGTATAAGTTGCTCCAAATACATCAGTAGATCAACAAGATATTGTATACTATTGCCCAGAGCAGTGGTTTAAAACAGCCACCATTTATTTGGCTCCTGATTCTGCAGGTAGTTAATTTAGGCTGTGCTGAGCTGGCATTTCTTCCGGTCTTGGTCCAGCTCCCTCATGCATTTTTGGTAAGTTGAGTGCCAGTAGGTGGCTCCATTCTGGGGTCTGGACTGGCTGTCACTTGCATGCTTTCACTCTTCTTCACATAGTTTCTCATCTTCTAGGAGGTAAATTGTGCTTGGTCACATGGCAAAGCCAGATTTCTAGGACAGTGAGTGAAAACATGCTGTGCCTATTGAGGTATAGCCTTGAAATTGGCTCTCCAGTATTCCCGCTTCATTCTACTGGTCACAGCAAGTCACAGACAAAGCCAGATTGAAGGGGTTAAGAAATAGACTCTCTTTTTGTGGGAGATTGACATAGTCACATTGCATAGGTCATGGACACAGTGTGGGGGAGAGTATTTGGGTATAGGAGCTTGTAGTAAACATAAACGAACAGTATTCTTCCACTAAATGCCAAAGATTTATAAATTATAAATTTTGAAATAGTCAACTCCTTGATATAGAAATGGCTAAATTAATTTAGGATTAAACAAAAAATATTAAAAAGTAATGAAAAATGACAAGCAATGCAAAGAATTACTAATCAAAAGGAAGCTGTTGAGGAAAAAAATCTTTAAGGCAGAGATAATTTGTAAGGATTTGAGAGAGAGATATTATCTAATCATAAAGGAAAACTTCACCCAAAATACATTATAATTTTGAATCCAGGGGTGCCTGGATGGCTTAGTCGTTAAGATCTGTCTTCGGCTCAGGGCATGATCCTAGCGTTCTGAGATCGAGCCCAACATCAGGCTCATCCTCTGGGAGCCTGCTTCTTCCTCTCCCACTCCCCCTGCTTGTGTTCCCTCTCTCTCTGGCTGTCTCTATCTCTGTCAAAGAAATAAATAAAATCTTTTAAAAAAATAATTTTGAATCCATATGTACCTAACATTATAAAACCAAGGTGGGTAATGTAAAAATTAATAGAATTAAATAACTGATAAGAACATTTGAACAGCTAGTATTAGAATTACAAACAGCAAACATACCTTGTGAAACAGTAGATGTAGGAAATGTAAAGCATATAAATCCTCCAATAAAAGAGCCAGAATTCAGAAGGAGCCTTCAAGGGAACAAGATGGCAAAAGTAACAGATAATCTTAATGGGTCAAAACCAAAACTGAATTATTTCCTGAGCATATTAAGGACCCAAGAACATAACAGTACATAAAAAATTAAAGATATAAGGAGAGGTATGTCAACAAATGTAAAAATAGCATTATATTGCATTATATTATCAGATTAGGTAGAATCCAAGGCAAAATGTTGTAATTTCTGGATTATTGACGTGTTGAATATCTTTGCATAAATTATTTTCAGAAACATAAAGTGGGAAATTTTAGAAGACCATTCTGTTGACAGATGATGTAATAAAAACAGCAATACAGGGATCAAGAATATAAATTAATTATGACATATATGCCTTTCATTATGCGTGATACACACACATACTGCACAGAAACCAGTATAATCTGTAGTCAGTGAAGAGAATTTTTGTCAAAGACTAGGTATTCTAAAAAAAAAAAAAAGACTAGGTATTCTCAATGTGATAATAGAGCAGAAGTGAGCAGACTTCACAATTTAGGCCGAGAGTTTTCTAATGGGATTGATACAACAACCATAGATTTCAACAAGAGAGTAGATTCCAGAGATGGTGATGCTTCATTTACTTCTCTTCAACTTTTGAGAAAGGTTATATCTGCATTGTTGCAAGGAGTGTTCCAAACAAGTGCTTCTTAACTGAGTCAATTTTGCCCTCCATGGGATATTTGGCAATGTCTGGAGACATTTTTGGGTTTCACAATAGGGTGAATGGGGTGGTTGTTATTGATATCTAGTAAATGGAGGCCATATAGGCTGCTAAACATGCTACTATGCACATGTTAATCCACCACAATAAAGAATTATCTGGCCTCACATGTAAATGGTATCAAGGTTGAGAAACCCTGATCTAAACCATGTACTTAAAAGTCCTGGCACAAACTAAAATCTAATAGAATCAAATAGAAAGGATTTTTGTCTAAGGTAGTGGTGCTGAGACAGAAAGGTTCACTATGCATTTTCACTTACTTCAGGCACTTTTGAGAAAGCAGATATCAAGCAACCTGTTCATGAAAAATGAATTTCCTCTTTGAAAACTACTCAATATATTCTATTTGCCTATTCTATCCAAGTGTGAAAGAATTTAAGAGGGTTTTGATCAAAGAGTATGAAACTTCAAAATTGAATTTCAGTCAGGTGGAGAGGAAAGTCTTAATAACATCTACTTGCAGTTCCCACTTATAAATACACTTTTAGAAACCATTTGTTCATTCATCTATT
This sequence comes from Ailuropoda melanoleuca, assembly GCF_002007445.2. Lineage (NCBI taxonomy): Eukaryota > Metazoa > Chordata > Mammalia > Carnivora > Ursidae > Ailuropoda > Ailuropoda melanoleuca. Next base: position 39,002,066 of record NC_048223.1, read on the forward strand.
CAGTATTTATGTTTCACATTTCTTCTGTGTGCACAGTCACATCTTTTGATGATAGAGATGATTAAGTTGAGACCTTTTCCTTCAGCTAAATGAGAATTGGGAGAAATAAGGATGCAAATGTTGGCTTGGTCATAAAGCTAATATCAAAAGCTTTTTAAACTCAAAATAAACCTGATTGATACAAAGCTGAACTGAACATACCAATAAGGACTCAATCAGTTTGGATAGCCAAATATTAAGAATTTAAACATGAGAAAGAAAATCATGCATATTAAGAATTTTCTTAACCCCATCTGTCACAGAAAGTCTCTAAATTAAGATTTACAGTAATTCAATGATATAGCTATTATTAATTCATTTACAGATGAGGAACTTGAGACTCAAAGACTTTGAGTCACCTGTCTTTGTTCACAGAATCTGGGAGGTAGTGTTGGGATTTGAATACAGGTATAGGGATTTGAATCCTAAGGTCAGTGGTTTGCCCACTACACCAAAGTCCAATATGATTTGCTCAGGAAAGGAGTACCTCTCTCCATACTTGCAAACATGCTTTATGTATAAGTGAGCACCATGAAGAATAGGGGCTTGGAACCTGTAAGGTGAAAGCAGAAGATAGGGAATCTCAGTTCCTAGGGTTGAAGAGAACCTGTGTACTCCCTGATGATGGACTTTCTTGTTCTCTTCATGCGCTAGTATTTCCTTTTTAATGTCTTCTTTGTCCCATGGATTATTCAGAAGTTTTAAAATTCCAATATTTCTTATTTTAAAATTTTATCTTTTAGTTATTGACTTCTAATACAATTGCATTGCTGCCAGAAATGTGATTTGTTTGATATGTTCCTTAAAATGTATTATTAATTGATTTATGAACTAGCATATGACCAATTTTTATAAATACTATATATATGCTTCTGAAGAATCTGTAGTCCTAATTTTTGTGTATATATGTCCATCGTGTGATTGTTTTTTGTGTAATTCATCTATCAATAATTAAAAGTGTGGTGAAATCTTACATGATAGAGATATCTTTCTCTTGTCAATGATATTTTTGTCTGTTAGGAGGAATAATTTATATAAGTTTTTAGAATTGTATGTTTTCAGTGAATTGAACATTTTAATCACTATGTGGTATGGCAGCCATTAAAGTAGTCTCTCATTTTTCTAGCTGCAGGGAGTATAATTGACCTATTACTCCAGCTGCTACATTCTGAAATTCATCACTGTGCTTGTATGGAAACTTGTCATTTCACGGACTGGTGTCAGCCAAAGACTGAGTGTGGCAAGGATGCAAAGCAGCCTTGTTCTTGGAAGACATGGGGTTCCTATAACAAGTGATTTTGGCTCAAGAACTCCCCATCAGATTTACCAAATTTTCTGAGAACTGAACCATATTCTAAAACTTTTCCTTTAATTTTCTGCATTTTGAATAGAATATGTCCCTTTGTAGATTTTATTAATATTTTTCCTTCTTAGTGTTTCATGAAATTCCTGGATCTATGGGTTTGGTGTCTACCATTAATTTTGGAAAATTCACAGATATTTGAAATATATTTTCTCTGTTCTTTCTTTGTTCTCCTAGCATTCTCATAATTAATTACATAATTAATAATTAATAATTCTCTTATAATTCTCATAATTATACATATGCTACACGTTTTGGTATTGTCCTTTAATACTTGGGCATTTTGGTCTGGATGTTTGTTTGTTTCATTTTGTTTTTGTTATTTTAAATACTTATTTCTCTGTGCATTCCAGTTTGGGAACTTTCTGTTGATATATATTAAAGAGCCTTGATTCTTAGCTTTGTTGTGTTGAATCTACTTATGAGTTCATCAGAGGCATTATTTTTTTTTGAAGATTTATTTATTTACTTTAGAGAGACAGAGAGAAAAAAAAGCATGAGTGAGGGGAGGGGCAGAGAGAGAGAATCCTCAAGCAGACTCCCAGCTGAGCATGGAGCCCCATGGGAGGCTGGATCTTATGATGCATGAGATCATGACCTGAGAAGACACCAAGATTTGGACTCTGAACTGACTGAGCCACCCAGGCACCTCTTATCAGAGGCATTCTTAATTTCTGTTACAGTGTTCTTTCATTTCTCATATTTCTTATGAATCTTCCTTAGAGTTTTCATCTCTATTACACTACCCATCTGTTCTTGCACGTTGAGTAATTTTTCCATTAGGGTTCTTACCATATTAATCATAGTGATTATAAATTTTCTAAATGATAATTCCCAAATCTACATAATATCTGAGTCTGTTTCTGATACTTGCTTTATTTTTTCAGACTCTGTTTTTGTTTCCTTTTAGCATGTTTTTGTTCTTGAAAATTGAATATGATTGTGATATTGTGATTTATAATAAGAAATGCATATTTTGGTCTTCATCCTGTTCCTGGACAAAGCTCCTAAAACCATCATAATATACTAACCAATAAAGCTGCTAGAAGCATCTTTTGTTCTAATTGGTTTTTGACCTCCATGAGAATTTTCTGAGTGGTAGCAGTGTCTTGTTCTAATGGGAAAATTTTTACTGGGCTCTTGCATAACTTCAGAATGGGAGCTGCATAAGACACTTGGAACTTTCAGTCTCAGTCTCCATTCTCAAGTTGAGGAGAAGGGCTGGAGACAGTGTTAATAATTGATCATACCTATGTGATGAAGTCTTTATAAAAGTCCCTGAACTATGAATTTTGGAGAGCTTCTGGATTGGTGAACACATTGAGGTACTGAAGGCAGCATGCCTGGAGAAGGCACAGAAGCTTGTACCCCTTTCTCTATACCTTGCCCAATGCATCTCTTCCATCTGACTGTTCCTGAATTACACCGTTTTATAATAAACCAGTAAAAATGTTTCTCTGAGTTCCATGAGCCATTCTAGCAAATTATCAAATCCAAGGAGGGGGGGTCAAGGGAACCCTGATTTATAGCTAGTCAGTCAGAAGTATAGGTGACAAACTAGGACTTGTGATTGGCATCTGAAGTGGGGCAGTCATGTGGCACTGATGTCTTAAGCTGTGGAATCTGACACTAACTCCAGCTAGAGAGTGTCAGAATTGAACTGAATTGCAGGGTACCTGGCTGGTGTTAGAGAATTGGTCAGTATGGAGGGGGGAACCCACATTTGGTGGCCAGAAGTATTGAGAGTACATAGAAGAAAAGGTCATTTTTTTTTCCTTTCAAGGATGTATTGGGTAACAGGAAGTGAGGTAAATAGACTGTATGCTAACCTAGCTAAAAGTTGGCTGTGTTTAACATTTCCTACAACTGTTGGTGCCAGAAGCTTCAGTTTCCTTCAGACTTTGTTTTTGTTGTTGTAGTTTGTTTGTTTTGTTTTCTTGTTTTTTTCCTGCTCTGTTACCTTTGGTTTCCCTAACAATTCCTTAAATGGAATCTGTGTTTTTGGCTCTTTCAGTTTTATTTCACGATTATCTTATTTGATTCCTGTTGATATGTTGGTAAGGTTTAGGGAGGGGAAGCATTCTATAACCTTACAATTAAATCTTAGTCTTTTAGTGGGTCTGTGTCACAGGACTGTGACCTTCATAAGTGTGTCTCAGATTTTTTTATATTTCCCTTTTAAGTCAGGAAGGCTCCTAGGCACTGGAGTGGGATAATAATTCTTTCCCCAGGTAAGAAAAGGATGTAGTAGTCTTTTCCCTTGGAGAGTAAACCTTTGTTATGGATAATGCTCTCCACATATTTCAAAATGGTAACTTTCCTCCTTCCTCTGCTAGAAACACCAGGAAGTTTTTCTCAACTCTTTATCATGATAACTTGGCACTGTTCCTGGAAGAAAAATCTATAAAAAATGTGGGGTCTCCCTTAAGTACTTTTGAAGTACTTCTACTTGAGAAGAACTGAAAGGAGTATATGTGATGAGGGAACAGAAGGCAACCTGAGGACAAAGCAGAAACTGACACTCCTCAACCCCCCCCACCCCCCATGGGGTGCATGTGACATTCTGCTGGCACTCCTGGCTGCCCTAAAGGAAAAAGAAATAGTTAACCTATAGAGACCACAATCCTGCAAGACTTGAGTCTCCCTCTGTTTACAAATGTCTTAGCAGTCTACAAGAACAAAGCACTTCTATCAATAACGCAGCTTCCAGAAGGGAATGTAAATACAATTAAATGTCTTTATAACCTGCAGCCCATAGACAGGTACTTGAGGGGGGTGGAGTGTAATGTTCTTCCAGGAAGTTCCCAACTATCTCCATGTTGATGCCTTACTAGAGGGATAAGCAACCTTAACTTGACAATAGCAAGGCCTCTGGTATCCTGTGAGTCTTCTTTAACATATGAAAGTACTTTCTCAACCTCCCTTTTCCCTTACTTCCCCCAACCCCATAGCAGATAATCAGCCACCCCTCACAACCTGGGGCAGCAGCTCTTTCTGCCTATGGGTCCTGTCCCTGTGCTTTAATAAACCACCATTTTTCACCAAAGATGTCTCAAGAATTCTTTCTTGGTCGTCGGCTCCAGACTTCACCCCACTGAACCTCAGTGATATTCCAAAACCTCATCATATGTATATTCATTCTTGGCTTCTTCACTGATTTGGTTCAGATCATATTATTTTGGCTGATATAATTAATAAATTGTAGTTTTTTAAAACTTGGTTGTTTTATAATTTTATCTTAGAGAATGTTAGAGGAGTCAATTTACTTTGAAAGAGAAAAAAAATGAAAGAAAAAGAAAAAAAAAAGCACCGAGCAGTGTTTTAATAACTGGAAAGAGGTGATTTCATCATCCAGTAAATTAGTTAGTTGTATTTGAGTGTGACAGAGACAATTTTAGAAGCTTCATTTGCTCACTCTTTGAGTCCAATAATATATGATGGGGCAGTCATTTTCATTGTGGCAGATTAGTATTCTGAAATACATGGAGAAACACATCCATCTTGATGTTCAGAATGTTCCTTGAACATAATTTATGAGCTTGGAAAATGTTGGATAAGTCGCCATTTTTGTAGCAATTTTTTTGTGCTATTTTAGTAAATTTCCAATCATATATCATAAATGTTAAGCCTAAAAAGGATCTTACAGCTTAATTTCTCAAACCTCATTATCTTTTTTTAATAATAATTTTTATTATATTATGTTAGTCACGATACAGTACATCCCTGGTTTCTGCTGTAAAGTTCGATGATTCATTAGTTGCGTATAACACCCAGTGCACCATGCAATACGTGCCCCTCATTACTACCCATCACCAGCCTATCCCATTCCTCCACCCCTCTCCCCTCTGAAGCCCTCAGTTTGTTTCCCAGAGTCCATAGTCTCTCAGGCTTCATTCCCCCTTCTGATTACCCCCCTTTCTTTATCCCTTTCTTCCCCTACCAATCTTCCTAGTTCTTATGTTCCATAGATGAGAGAAATCATATGATAATTGTCTTTCTCTGCTTGACTTATTTCACTTAGCATTATCTCCTCCAGTGCCATCCATGTTGTAGCAAATGTTGAGAAATCGTTCTTTTTAATGGCTGAGTAATATTCCATTTAATGGCTGAGTATATATGGACCACATCTTCTTAATCCAGTTATCTGTTGAAGGGCATCTCAGCTCCTTCCATGATTTAGCTATTGTGGACAATGCTGTTATGAGCATTGGGGTGCATATGGCCCTTCTCTTCACTACATCTGTATCTTTGGGGTAAATACCCTGTAGTGCAATTGGTGGATCATAGAGTAGCTCAATTTTTAACTTTTTAAGGGACTTCCAAACTGTTTTCCAGAGTGGCTGTACCAACTTGCATTCCCACCAAAAATGTCAAACTTCATGATCTCATAGGGATCAATGCAAGCTACCTGATTAACTCCCCTCCCTCCAAAGAGAGTAGGGACTGGAACCCAGGTTTCTTCTCTTCCAGCTGGACAGCACTGCTACTCCATGCAAGATAGTCTTGCAAGCTTGCAGAGAACCTTGTTTTTTTTATCACAAGTCAATAATAATTTATTTTGCCCAAGAAACAAAACCAACGAGAGATAGTGAGATGTCTCATTTTTTTGCTTGCTTGTTTTTTTGTTTTGTTTTGTTCTTTGTACATTTCATAAAAAAATCTATTTTTAATGAGTTTTCAATGGTTGAAAGAGTCAAGGACACTATCTGACTATTGGAATAAAATCTCTTTAAACAAAACTTTACAAAGGGCAAATAAATATTCTATTCAGGAATTGTACATTTTATTTTATTTTATTTAGTTTTTAAAGATTTATTTATTTGAGAGAGAGAGAAAGAGATCTATAAGTGGGAGGGGAGAGGTAGAGGAGAGAGAGAATCTTAAACAGACTCCCCACTGAGCACAGAGCCTACATGGAACTCGACCTCAGACCCTGAGATCATGACCTGAGCTAAACTCAAGAGTAAGGTGCTTAATCTACTGCATCACCCAGGTGGCCCCAGGAGTTGCACATTTTAAGATCATCTTAAAATAACAAATACTAAAATAAGTAATGAAAAAATAAAAATAGATAAAATAACACATACTAATTACTGAACCTAGTTTGGCATATTTTTAATTCAATAGAGAGAAGAAAAATTAAATAGATTAAGGAAAAATTGCCTTGAATAGAGCCCATCAGTAGTTGAACCACCAAAGTTACATTAACCACATTTATACTGTGTTCAATTGGGTTATTTATGGGCTAAGTGGTTGCCTCAAATTTTGTAAAATTTAAATAATAGAGAATCTATTAATAATGGGCTTATTCATCATTAAAATAAAACTAGATTTCATTTAAGTGCATTATGTCATGGCAAGTAATGTAGGGCATTCTTTCAGAGCTCCTGGGTTTCTAAGTTATCTGGACTTGGGACGGAGGACAAGGCCAAGGGCCTGAAGGCTAAAGTATCATGATTAAAAAATGACAGTTTCAGAAACTGAGCAAAAAAGAATGAGGAGCAAGGTAGCAACATTGAAAAGCAGTTCCTTTAGGATCCCAGGAGAGCTGTATCACATTGTCAACACAACCTGGTTCCAATAAAGAAGGGCCAGTTCACCATGAATCAGAGAAGAAGAGGAAGTAGGATTTGTCAACAGAGAAGGTACCTGGGGGGTTGAATATATATTTCTTACATAATTGTGTATCTGTTTTTGCTTTCACCAAACTCATAAATATTTCCTGGGTGTAAAGACATTCTACTGCCCATATAATTTTTATACAGTATTCACCCACCCATGAATTGACTTAATTGCTGATTCTGAAATTCTCCTTTTAGAGATTCATTTATTTGGCTTTATGCAAATCTCATGATTGGTTATTCATACATCAGCATGAATAATTATAACATCTTGATTAAGACTGATTAAGTTTTCCATTCATCAGAGAAAAATGCAGATACTCTGGATATATTATTTTTATTTTACTTTACCTTTTAAATATTAGCTCTAGAAAGCCAACTATTAGATAAGGTTTTCTGAGAGTCCAATAACTAGATTGTTGGTAAGGTGAGAGGGAGAATAAACAAAGTAAACGTTCTGTTGTCTAGGAAGAGCTATTCATTTTTAGAAAGATAATTTATTGAATCTTCAACTTTTTTATTGTGTTTATTCTAAACATTTTTAAGCAACATATTTAGCCATAGAAATATTTCTTAATTCTAGGTTTTGGCAACTTTAAGTTCTCCATTATAAGGAGAACCTTAATGGTTGGGTTCTATTTGCAAAGTACATGTATGTCATAAGTGTCTTGATCTACTTTTTATTTGTTACCTCTCATCTATTAGGTAGCCTTCTCCTCAGATATTTTTTTAAGACTCTAGATTTCCAGTCATAGAGTTGATTGAGTACTGGATACAGCTAGAGTTGTGTGGGTTTTTTTTTTTTTTTTAAGATTTTTAATTTTAGGGGCGCCTGGTTGGCACAGCAGTTAAG
>NC_048223.1:39010041-39049788 GCF_002007445.2 Ailuropoda melanoleuca
GGCTACCGCTTCCCGGCGCCCTGACATGGCAGCTCCCTCCCCCTTCTGTTTAGCTTCCGATATCTGTGCGCGGTTTCTCGGCTCCCTGCTTCATACCTCGATACTCAGCGCTGGAGATGTTCATTTGTAGAGATCCAGATGTATCTTCCTGCGTCTCAGGCTGATTCCGTGGNGTCAAGTATATTAATGAAAAAATAAGCATCTCTCTTGCTCCACAATACAGTTGACCCTTGAACATTGGTATTAAAGGTGCCAACCCCCATGTAGCTGGAAAATAACTTTGACCCCCCCAAAATTAACTACTAATAGCCTACTGTTGACCTTACTGATAAAAAAGTTAATTAACAGATATTTTCTATGTTATATGTCCTAGATACTGTATTCTCCATAAAGTAAGCTAGAGAAAAGAAAATGTTATTAAGAAAATCATAAGGAAGAGAAAATACATTTATAGTACTGTAGTGTATTTATTTAAAAAAATCCATATATATAAATGGACCTGTGTTGTTCAAACATGCATTGTTCAGGGGATCAATTGCATTCTTATCTTGGTCCTCATTTTCCCCTTTATTTCACATGAAATCCTCTTTATTATAATTTACCCACCTAAAATTGCTATTTGAGCCTGGGAAGCCACTGAAATGCTCTCCCTCATCATCACAGACACTATCTAACACAAATGATCACCAACTCCTGTCACCAGAAAACAAATATTTGGCATAACTTGGGCAATTCAGTGACTTGAGAGTCATCACAATGTCTTGTTTTTCCCCAACACCCCTCCCGACATTTAATTAATCATCAAGTTCTCTTGAATTTACTCATGTCACTTGTTCTATTTCCCTATTTTTCACTCATCAGCAAATCATGCTGTGGAAAAACAAATTAAGGTTTTCAAACCTCACAACAATTTGTGCACTATATAGAGAACAAAAAAGACAGATGTGTAATTCAAAAAGTATAATAATGGAATAAATTAGAACAAAGGAATAATCTAACGGCTAAAGTAGAATGATTGCATGAACATCAAAGTGCACCAGAAGGCTTATAAAAACATATCCATACGTTATCTTGTAAAACACTCCATAATACATGTTTTCTCTTAGCATTATTTGAAATTGTTAAATATGAGCACTTTTCAGTGCATTGCATTCTTTATATGAACTTGTTGATAAGACACTTTTTTTTTTTTACAACAGCAACCCATTATTGCTAATGGTAAAAATATCATAGGTAAACATAGGTCCAAATCTTGAATTAAGCAATTTACTTGCCCCTAGCACTTTCTGTTCATAAGGTTTTATGTACTTTATTGTTTAATTTTACTTTCTGAAAATGTTTAAGGCCACACTGTTGGTCATATGAAAACCTCAAATTTCTGCCCATAGTTCCTCATAGAACATTTGTTCTTAAATATATGCTCTATAAACAACTTCTAAGTTTAAAAAGGATGAGAAAAAATAATAAATACTTAAGGCAATAGGAAATGCATAAGAGGAAAAGATATTTAACATTTGTGAAGCATCTTTTTTGTACCAAATCTCCTCCATGTTATCTAAAAAATGGCATTGAATTTTTACAAAGCACTGTGAAATAAACGTGCCCAATATACAATTGAGGAAAACCAGTCGTGAGAATTGGATTGGTTGATTCTATGCCCTTTTCCTCAGTTACTATTGCAAATTCTGAAACTACCCCAACCTTAGAAGCTTCAAACAGCAATAACTTTATACTACCTTCCTCTAGAAGAACATGGCATGATCACAGAGAAAAGGGAAATAGTAGATTGAATAATAGATCCCCTCTACCTGTAAAGTTTATATGCAGGTAGTAGAATGAGGAAGGTGGAGAGACAGGTGAGAATGGAACACCTGTTCAGATTCCCTCAAGGTTATAGGAAATCACGGGAAGCTAGTAAGCATGGCAGTTATAGGATGACAGCTGTGTTTTAGAAGGATAACACCAAGAGGCAATACTTGGGGAAGCCTGAAGAGCAAGACTAGCAGGAAGAAGAACATTTAGGGAATTGTTGCCCAAACTGAAGGAAGAGTGAGGCACAACAATAAAATATGACAGTGATATTTGCATTAGTAATTGTTGATAATAACATGTAAGTAAAAACTACATGAAAAAGTCAGGCCTGTTTTAGTCCAAACTGTTTTAATCCAAACATAAGGATGGTATCACACATTCATTAAGCAGTAGATTTCTAGATTACAGTCATGTAAGAGGGATAATTGAGATCCTAATATATATGATATATCCTCATGTGTACGTGGTTGCCTGAACATGTCACTTGAAGACACTATATATTGATAAAGAATATTTCATGATAATCAAACTGATCTTCTAATTTTAGGGATTTATACCTGTCTGTGCAATGAGACTATCTTTCTTTCTGAGCTTTTGGCACATCATTCACCTAAAGGGTTTATATACAAGCCTCATTTGGGGATGTGCACTGATAGAAGTTTTTCCATCCCAAGACCAAGATTTTCCAACTTACCTAATGTGGTAGTGACTTCTAATGTCTGTGCATGTCTGTTTTATTGTCCTTTGAGTGCATGGAGGATTTTATTTTTCTACCTTTGCATTTCTGTGCAATCTTGTGAAAGTTCTAGCTAATGGATTAGGTCAGATGTGGAGTAGTGTTACTTATAGCTTGGATTACTTAGTTGCCAGTAAAAGATGCACCATTGCTTTTTTTTTTTCTTCCTGTCACAGTGATCAGCAACATTCTTGATGGTGAAATCTCCTTTAGCTTGGGTTTTTAAATATGAATATCTTGGACTTGAGCCTCTGACCAACCCATGGTGAATTTCTAGTGGAAGCAAGAAATAAANCTTCCTGTCACAGTGATCAGCAACATTCTTGATGGTGAAATCTCCTTTAGCTTGGGTTTTTAAATATGAATATCTTGGACTTGAGCCTCTGACCAACCCATGGTGAATTTCTAGTGGAAGCAAGAAATAAAACCTTGTGCTGGAAGGCTCCCAGGCTTTGAGATTCTGTTACTATTGCATAATCTAGCCTCTTCTGTTTGATTCACTATATATCAGTTTCTTCTGATATTGATGGAGCAAGACATAATGGAACAGATTGATGAGCTGCATCAAGATTCCTAGACTTACATAAAATGGACATTTTATGAGAATGGGCATTACTGGATAATTACAGGTATAAACCAAAGTTTCCTCCCACTTCACAAGGGAGAAGTACTCTGAATGTATCACTATAGATGTTAGTTGTCTAAATGGTATATCTGTAGAACTGTCAATTCATATATCCATTGGATCATGACCCTTCTTCTATAAGCTCTCACATTTTTCAAAATAATACTGTGTGTGTGTATGTGTATTTAAATTTGGCCCTAGTGTTAGTGGAGATGTAGAGGAAGAAATGAATGAAAAGTTCTTTCAAAGATAAAGTCAAGAAGTGTTGGCAGAGTAATGTAAATGAGTAACTAATGGATGATAAAGTATAATAATTTACAAGGCTTTAACAGCATAAAACATACCAGTACATGAATAAATTTTGAGAAAAAAGATGTGATTTTTATTTATTTGAATATAATAATAATATTTAACACTTATTGAGTGTGCCAGTCATTGCTCTAAATGTTTTACATGTATGAACACATACGATTGTTCCAACACAATGATGTGTTATTTGTATTAGCTCCAGTGTATATGTGAGAAAACTAAGGTATAGAGAGATAATATTCTAGTATGAATTCAGGTTTATACAGCGGTGCTGGGCGGAACAACAAAGAAATCAATTCCCTGACTTAGGCACCTTTGCTATTTTCCTAGTTATTTGCTTTGCTCTAGCATTTGAAGGGGCATAGGATTATAATTCAGAAATTTGTGTTCCATGCTGGAATCTCAGTTTACTCAACTGAGAAGTAGGGTGAGATCCTTCTCCTCCCTACTTCCTAGGGCTGTTAAGAAAGTATAATAAGTTGGGTCACTTGACCAAAATGAAAAGGAATGATAAAGAAGAATCAAGATGATATCTACACACAATGCAGTAATGGGCAATTCATAGGACCAGAGGAGAATGGGGTGAGAGTGGGGGAATGATTAAACTGGAAAAAAAAAAAGGAAGCAATAAATGTTAGTAAAGTTAAAAAAAAAATCACAGCCATTTATGCCTGGGCTTAGCTGATCGACTGTTATGCAGAAAGGCCAAGGAAAGTGGTGAAGGAAAGGGAAACAGGCAGGTGTACAGTTCAGAGGAGAGGAGACCAGCATCCTTGGATCAGGATTTTTGTAAGAAAACAGCAGCAGGGGTCAAGAATTCACGTTTAAAAGATAGTCTGAGCAAGTGGAATGGCAGTAAGAGATTTAGGGTAATGTCATGGGTAGCTGGAGACAGAAAATGTGAGCTGTTCAAAAGGAAAAGAGTAGACCTAAAACAAGCATCTTCTGGATGCTAAGGAGGAAGCTTTCACTGTCACATCCAATGCCAGGCAACTTTAGTTCACCAGAGAATTTGTGTTGACTTTTAAAATTGTGCCAAGAGAAAAAAATAATAAAAAAAGCTCTTCTAGGAATTACATTGTAGATTCAAGAAGCTAGATCAAATTCCATCTCCATTCACTGCCTTGTAGAATTAGGTTGTCAATTTAAGGAAAAAAATGATAACCTGAGGAAAAAAACAAAAACTTGAGACATGTGAACAATCCCAGTGCAATTGGCTACCTGACTCAGTTTGAATGAGTGAACATAAGCATGAAATGAAATCTAGAATCCTGGCCAATGGAGGACAGGTTTAAGCAAATACTCTGTGCTTTTCATTAAGAAAATGAGAAGATATTTATTTTGTAGAGGAAAGAAATGAGTCTGCTGTGGAATTTTTACTGGTAGGTACAACATCACAGTGTTTGAAATATGGAGGACAAAGACCTTTGCACATCTTCTGTAAAATTGGATTGAAAGTTTTGGATATAGAAAAATATATCTTTATCAAGTGCAGAAAAAAGAGAGGCAACAATTCCTGAATCAGCTTAAGGAACACAGAGTTAAGGAGTAAACTCAAATAGCTGAACCAATATTATTAATTCAAGATGTTCAGGGAAAACAAGTAGGATATTTAAACAGGATGTTGGTAACTAGGTATTTCAGAAGATTTGAGAATTTATAACAATAAAAAAGACATTAAGATGACATTCAGATGGTGACAGAGAAGACAATAGAGAAAAACAAGTGTCCAGGAAATAAATAAAATCACCTAAAAACACATGAGAATTGATGGCCTTTTCAATACCTCAACTGTCTTCTGGGACTCGTGGATTAAAAAGAACTTCATGCTCTACTCTGCAGAGGACACCAAGATGGACAAAACATTTCCATGAAATATCTGTTTATTTGGAGAAATGGATGTCCATTTTGAATGCCATTCACAAAGGAATGCCATTTTAGAATAGGAGTATAAACAAAGTTCTGTGAAAGGTCTGTGGAGAGAAAGATAAATTTTGCTTGCCATTAATGAAGAGAGGATTAATGGCAGAGATACTATTGAGCTGGGCTTTGACAGGGGATGTGCTTATGCCAGACTGAAGGAAAGCTGTTTGCCAGGGAGGGAACAGCATGAGAAAAGTTGAGAAAGCAGAGAATGTTTTGTGTTCATTGTCATCTTTTCACTTTTAGTAGAACATGTACAGTTAGTTGTCTATTATTTGGGCAGGGAAAAGCCTAGAATTTCCAAAGAAATGAATGAGAGGGATATTAAAAATCATGAGTACCACAGAGGCATTGTGCATAGAAACGACAGCTAAGAGAAAACAACAAAGCTTTTGAATGTTTTGTTCCCTAAAGCCTGGGCCTGTGTTTGAATTCCAAGCTTCTCAGTTGATCAGCTATGTGATCTTGGAAAATTACTTTATTTATGTGAGCTTCAGTTTTATGTCCAATAAGTTGGAATTAAAGATGCCTGCCATTATGATACCAAATAAATTGTGATACAGAATAAATGAGATGATACACATAAGGAACTTAGTATAGCTTCTAGCTTCTAGTATAGTTTCACGCAAAGTGATCGGAAATAGTAGCCGTTAACTCTCCAGTGAACTGAATTGATCAGTTGGAGTAATGAAGTGTCTCAAGTTCATATTGTACTTTTCTTGCCCCAGTTCCAGAACTGGTCATTTTTCCAAGGAGCCCTGGTTCCTTTAGTGCAAAATGATAAGGAGACACTAGGATCTGGTGTGACTGAAAATATGTTTTAAATGACAGGCTTTACTAAAATATTAAAGAAAGAAAATACTAAAGAGTAAGTTTAACAAATGAAGTGTAAGATCTTTTTAGAGGTTGTACAGTTTTGTTAAAAGAAATATTTGAAAAACTAATGGTGTACTGTATTGTTACTAATATAACATGATAAAAAAATGTAAAAGAAATGCTGGTGATGGGTAGTAAGGAGGGCATGTATTGCATGGTGCCCTGGGTGTTATACGTAACTAATGAATCATGGAAATTTACATCAAAAACCAGGGATGTACTTTATGGTGACTAACGTAATATAATACAAAATATTATTATAATAAAAAAATAAAATAAATAAAAATAAAAAATATTTCATTTGGAAAAATAAAAGAAATGTTTGAATAATTGGAGATGTAAATTATGTAAATGGACAAAAATACTAATTATATAAACACATCGCTTATCCTTGAATTAAATATATGAATAGATGCTATCCAGCTTGAATCCCAACAGGAATTTTGTGGTTTGGGGTTCTTATCACCAGAGGATCAAAAATATCTTATTTTAAGCTTAGAGAAAATAAGTTGTTAATGGAGGTTTTGTATTGCTTTGTTTACTTGTGGTAGGGATAGGGAGTGATTTGGTAGAGGATTAAAGACATATCATTATTCAACATTTATCACCTTAAACCATATGAAATTGCCATTTTTGTGTTTTAACGAGGTCTCATATTCACAATTTTGTATGCCTCCATATAATACGTATTTTGTTAAAGTTTATTGGGAATCAACAAAATATATGCTTTTAAAAGTCAACAATGGCTCAACAAAATAGGTATAGAAGGATATTACCTCAATACAATAAAAACAATATATGAAAAGCCCACAGCTAACTTTATAATCAATGAGGACGAAGTGAAAGCTTTTACTCTATAGTCTGGTACAAGGCATGGATACTCACTCTCATCACTTCTTTTCAACATATTACTGGCAGTTCTAGCCAGAGCACTTAAGCAAGAAAACAAATGAAAACCCGTCCAAATCAGAGAAGAAGAAGTAAAATTATCTCTGTTTGCGGACAACATGATCGTGTATCTAGAAAACCTAAAGATTCAACAAAAATCTGTTAAAACTAATAAATTCCGTAACATTGCAGGATACAATATCAACATATATAAATCAATTATGTTTGTATACATAAACAATGAACTATTCAAAAATGCAATTGAGAAAATAATCCCATTCACAGTAGCAACAAAACAATAAAATACTTAGGAATAAACTTAACCAAAGAGATGAAAGATTGGTACTCTAAAAATTATAAACCATCAATTAAGAAAATTAAAGAAGACACAGATAAATGGAAAAACATCTTGTGTTCACGGATTGACAGAATTAATATTGTTAGAATGTCCACACCACTCAAAGAAAATGAAATCAGATCCCAAAGAGATATCTGCACGTCCCATGGTCACTGCAACATTATTCACAATAGCTAAGATATGGAAACAACCTAAATGCCTGACAGCATGTGAATAGATAAAGAAAATGTGATTTTAGATATATATAATCTGAGATGTTTATGTAATTTTACTATATTAAAAATAGAATATTATTTGACTAAATATTATTCAACCTCAAAAAAATGGAAATACTGTCATTTGTGATAACATGGGTGAATCTGGAGGACATCATGCTGAATGAAAAATAAGCCAGATGCAGAAAGACAAATAATGCATGATCTCACTTAGATGTGGAATCTAAAATAGTTGAACACATAGAAGCAGAGTAGAATTGTGGCTGCCAGACACTAGGGGAAGGAGAAAATGGGGGAGATTTTGATTAAGATATACATAGTTTCACTTATGCCAGAGAAAGTAGTTCTAGAGATCTAATGTACCAATGTGACTATAGTTAGCAATACATTATTATATACTTGAAATTTGCTAGGAGTGTAGATCTTCAGTGTTCTCACCACACACACACACACACACAGCATAACTGTGTAAGATGATGGACATTCGATTGTAGTGATTATTTCACAATGTATATGTATCTCATCAAATTCTACACCTTAAATATATACAATTTTTAACTGTCAAATAGTCTTCAATAATTAAAAAAGTCCAATGTGTTCTATAAATGTGAAGCCATGCAAAATGAAAAACAACAGGTAAATATGGAAATTTTTAATTTCACATCTTTATGCTTAATCTTATAGGGTTACTGTTTCAAATAATGAGAGCTCTTCTACTCAGGGATATACATTTCTATTCCCAACTCTTCCTCCCCCCTCCCATTAGCTTTCTGTAACTTCTCTTAGAGATGAGAAACATACAAGGAATACTAAACAGTGTCTCCTGGTGGCAGAATATGTTGCACAGAAAACCAGTCATCAGTAGATGGGTTCTCTCTGTACAACACACTGAAGATGAGGAGAATATGCACAGGAACTTCATTCATTACTTTTGAGCATATGGCCTATTTTTTTCTTATCATTTCCTGTAGGTATATGACTGAAGATGTGCATGTACATTTATGTAAGAACTATTTCCAAATGTCCATCTAATATACATATCAAAGTCCATTTGTAAAAACCTGATTATACAGTATAATTTCTTGGGAAATTATTAAAAACTTTTAAATTATTCCCTTTATATATTGTCTTCTAAGAGATGTTGTAATTATTAAGAAGAAACTACACTAAATTTGAGACCTCCTCCAACAAGTTATTTTACAGTAATAAATCATTTTTTTTTCTGGGGGAAAATGTAGCTCTGTCATGACAGTTTAAAAGAAAATACCAAACATATATTACTTATAAGGTACACCCATGTAAGGATGCCTGGAGACCCCTAAGTAAACAGATACATCATTCTGCATTAGAACGTTGGAAAAGGTACTAGCATTCACACTTCGCAAGCACAGCCTCGCAGATAAAAAGCAAGTCTTTTTCCAGCCTCAATTCTGAAACCAAATAGCTATTTAACTGTTCTTTTCACACTGCCTCATATAAAAGCAAAAGAAAATATTTTTGTATATTTTTGCTCAACTGATATTGCTTGAGTACACAGAATATAATGGAAGTTCACCACTGATTCTGTCTTTCCACATGCCCATTCAAAGTCAAGGAGATATTTGAAATTTAATATCTGGTTTTAAAGATCTCAAGACCTGTCACAGGCCCTCTCCAATTTCCTCTCTTCCCGCCCCATCTTACCTCTTCTAAACTGAGACAGTTGTTTAAACCTCTTTTTAATTTTTTCCCACCATCCTATCTATGGAGTTCAGACATGTATCATTATAGTTTCTTATGCATTCATCTAGAAGCATTATCTTTTAAAATGGCTCAATTAGACATATTTATTCATGATCTTTTCCTAATATGCAGCAATGAAATTTGCCCATGATATAAATAAGACAAAAAGTCTTGCCTTTTTAAATTCATTTTAAGCACAGAAACTCAGAACTTTCAAGCAGTTCTGTGATTTACAAACTTTGGTTCAGCCTTGATGAGTTTTCTGTCTTGTGGCTCAGACTTAAGAGCCAAATCAACCAACTAGGTAGAGTATCCTGGATTCCTGAAATTTGAAACCATAGATATTTATTAAAGAAAGAATATGTTCTTTGCATTATTTGTGCAATAAATATTGCTGGAGAACATTGAACATAACCAAAATTTAACCCACAAAATTCAGGACAAAACAATATGGTGGGAAGAACTCGAGGGTAAGTATTTAAAAAAATCATTCCTCAAATAATGTATTGACTTCTTAGCAAGGTAATTTGGGAATATTTCTTTTCTCTGCATTTTGGCTTCATCATCAGGAAATAGAGATAATAATTTCCATTTTATTTTTCATAGAATTATCATGCAGCTCAAAGACTTTTTTAAGTCATAAACCACCACCATATAAATACAACAGTACTAAATGGATTTAAAAACTTAGAATACTTCAAATGCAGAGAAAGGGAACCATTTTCAAAAGTTAATTGTCCATGGGGCACCTGGGTGGCATAGTCACTGAAGCATCTGACTCTTGGTTTCAGCTCAGGTCATGATCTCAGGGTTGTGGGATGCAGTACTGGGTCAGGCTGTGCACTCAGTGGGAAGTCTGCTTCAGATTCTCTCTCCCTCTCTTTGCCCCTCTCTCTGCTCACACATATGCATGTTCTCTCTCTCAGTAAAAAAAAAAAAGTTAATTGTCCTTTATTTAGAAGTGGAATAATCCTCTATATATTTACTAGGATAATTAATTTTTTAAATGTTAGAGTTTGTAAAATTTGAACCAACTGCAAACAAATTTTAAAACAAAAACAGAGGAAAAGGTAGAAGTGCTCCACGATAAGTGTATTTTTGCTCATATGGAAATGAAATACGGAACATATCAAGAAAATAGAGGACAGTTTGGAGCTAACTCACTGAGTAATAAAGAAGATTCTAAAACAATGGCTCTCCTAATAGATGACAAAAAATGAGGAGAGGAACAAGTATGATTTAAAATACATGGGAAAGTAGGATGCCCGGCGGGGGTGGGCTCAGTTGGTTAACCATCTGCCTTCAGCTCAGGTCATGATCCAAGCACCCTGGAATTGAGTCCCACATCGGGCTCCGTGCCCAGTGGGGAGCCTGCTTCTCCTTTTGCCTGCTGCTCCCCCTGCTTGTGCACTGTCTCTCTTTCTCTGACAAATAAATAAATAAAATCTTAAAAAAAAAATACATGGGAGTGGCTCAATAAAGCTTGCTAGAAAGAGGTCAGACCTGTGTTAGAGAGAGTCTTACACTGAATGAAATAGGAGAAGAATTTGCCTATGTATCACTTGAGTGGATTTGAGTTTGCTTTCCATTTAGAGAAATTGGTTTTATTAATGATTTTCTAAAAGCAGGAAAACCTATAAATAAGCTCTAAGAAAACAGAATAGAAGGTGGCAGTGCTCAAATATAGCTATACACAACTTTGTGTTCACATGGTTTGTCTGATTAGAAATCTCTTGTTCCTAGGAACCAATGTTAGTGGATGCTATTGGTGACCCGCTCAGATTACATTTACTGGCTTATTGTATTTGTCTTCCAGTTTTCCGTGTTGCGGCTACTAAAGGCTCACAGCCACTACTTTCTCTGATCTCAAAATTGTCTTCCATCAAATGGAAGCCCCTGGCCCAAAGACCCTGCCTCACCTTGGCCAATGACTTACTTATATGGATGTTTAAAGAAAAGACTGGCATCCTTGCTTCAGAGTGGTACAATTCATGTTCCAGAACTCCTTCCCTACCACACCTTTTCCTGCTTTCTTCACTTTCTTTCTTCTGAGTATACGTCTCAGTAGAACACTTGAACAAGAGTTCCGGTCTCAGGTCTTGTTTCTCAGGAGTTCAACCGAAGATACCATATCAAGGGTGACCATGTGTTATTTAGCATCCTAAACTTTGTTACAATCAAATTGAAGAGTTTCTGGTTTCAACACACTTTGTAAACTTTTCCATCATAGATGCAAATATCCATTAAAAACTGAGGGATATTTACTGAGTAAGTTCTTTTCCACTAAATTGCAAGCTTCACATAATTGAACAAAACCTGTTGCAAAGCTGCCTTTCAAGAGATAAATGATGTCGCTTTTTTATGGATGGTAACTTTCTAGGAAAAAGAACATTATCCTGAACAATATATTGAGCACCATTTTTTCACCAAAAATGTTTTTAATGGGTGTTCTGTACTGCAATTTTATCACAAAGTTTATATCTATTTGCCAAATTTTAAAATCATGGCTTGCCCCTTTTTTATACTATCTCATAAAGAATAAGCTATAATAAATCCTTAGCAGTAACATTTTCAGCACCATTTTTCTTAAATGGTTAGGACGACTTGTGATTGGTGACTAGTGGCTTAAAATTTGGGTTGCAGGCACATCTCTGCCTCTTTCTAAATTGCTACTTAAAAGTCACTTCAACATTCTAGGGTCTCAATTTCCTTATTCTACAACACTACTTGATTTCCATTTTTTATTAATTATATTTTATGTTTAAATTTTTTTTGAGAGAGAGCTTGAGTGGGAGGGGCAGAGGGAGAGGGAGAGAGAAACCCAAGCAGACTCCACGATGAACAGAGACACTGATGTGGGGCTTGATCTCAGGACCCTGATATCATGACCTGAGTTGCAACCAAGAGTCACACACCACTATATTAATTATGTATTAATTGTTCCACACTTTTCATCAAATACACGCATGATTTTTTAAAAACAGTGTACAAGGGCATATAATGAAATCACTATTTCTCCTTCTCTTTGCCTTTTCCTTTCTCTTCTGACCACTAGTATTGTTCCTAAGGGACAACCATTTTTAAAAATTGTAGCTTAGGTATTATTCAGCAAATTGTCTCAACATATTTACATAATATACTCTTTTTTCCCCATAATTTTACTTATTATGTATCAGCTTCTGGAAATGACATATATGAAAATGCAGCCAAAACTGGTCATGTGATGGAAATTATTGACACTAGGTCTTAGGTGTCATATATCTTGTATCTTCTTATGTGGGTTACTTGTACTGGTATGGTACTTCTTCTCCCATAGCTACTTGAAATTCCATCCACTAAATAGATATTCCTCTAACATCCTAGGAAAAACCTTCTTGGGGCCCCAGGCCTCCTACTTCAATATTAGTCTAGCTTTCTTTGGCTTGATGTACAACTGACATTCTGAGGCTTCCTTTCATTGTTTTTCTGATTGAATCCAACCCTTAATGACATCTCTTTTTTTTTTTCTCTTTTACTGTGTTTTACATGGGTGCCTTATCAAGCACCTTCCAAAGAAAATATCTGCTATTTTCATATTTCATTAGGAATTCACCTGCATTTCAGATAAAATATTTTCTACCAGAATTATGAATGGCATTGTCAACTTTTGTGTAATGTTGCCAATAAGCTAAGCCCTTGGTGCCTTTTGTTCCTTTGTTGATAAGGTTTTCTCCTATCCAAATATTTAAAACTATTTTTTATTGTGATGTTCTGAAATATTGAAATAATGCACCATNCTGACATTCTGAGGCTTCCTTTCATTGTTTTTCTGATTGAATCCAACCCTTAATGACATCTCTTTTTTTTTTTCTCTTTTACTGTGTTTTACATGGGTGCCTTATCAAGCACCTTCCAAAGAAAATATCTGCTATTTTCATATTTCATTAGGAATTCACCTGCATTTCAGATAAAATATTTTCTACCAGAATTATGAATGGCATTGTCAACTTTTGTGTAATGTTGCCAATAAGCTAAGCCCTTGGTGCCTTTTGTTCCTTTGTTGATAAGGTTTTCTCCTATCCAAATATTTAAACTATTTTTTATTGTGATGTTCTGAAATATTGAAATAATGCACCATAGTATGGGTATAATTTTTAATTATTATACTGATCACTAAGTAGACCCCTTCAACCAGGAGGTGTGTGTCCTTCAAATATGGAAAATTATCTTGTAGGTTTTCTTTAATATTTTCTCTTTCTTTAGAATTCCTATTTATTGGATAATGGGCCTTTTAGACTGGTCCAGTCTGTCATGTTGCAGCTGGGTTGGTTCTCATCTTGGAGGGATTTGTTTGACTTAGACTTCCAATCCCTCAATTGATTTTGATTTTCAACATTTATGTTTTTAATTTTCAAAAGTGCTTTCTCCTTTTTCATGATATCTTTTTTCATTTTGCAGATTCAAACAAATATCTTCTTATAGTAAGTAGTTTTTTTTTAACCATTGTTTTCTATTTCCTAACTTATCTCCTTATAGGATTATGTTTTTTCTTTGTTTAGCTGGTGTTGTTCAAATAGTCTGGGATCTTAACTGTTGGCTAAGCTCTGAGAGTAAGGAAATAAAAAGCTGACTTTGGGGCTCTGTGTACATGGATGGGGGATTTATTTGACTGGACAATTTAGCCATGGTCAATTATGTTGAGGCTCCTAACTGTCTGAATTTTGAAGCCTTTTTTCTGAGGCCATTCATTTCCTCTAGAAATAAATGCTTTGCTCTTTTCTCCTATGATATGGGGTGTGAATACCTGGTTGCTGGGGATTCTGCTTCTGTGGAGGAGGCAGTGTTGGGGTGTCAATGATCTCATCTTTAGTTTTTAAAGACCCATCTGATTTCAGTTACACTTTTCACTTCTGCCCACTGTCAAAACAAGTGATGGGCATCAAGGAGGGCGTATTGCATGGTGCACTGGGTGTTATATGCAAGTAATGAATCATGGAACTTTACATGAAAAACTAGGGATGTACTGTATGGTGACTAACATAATAAAAATTATTATTAAAAAAAGAAATTCTGATTTCATTTTAAACGCATTTAATTGGCTAATTCCTATATATTTTCCATGAATCTAGTTCCTGTTAGCTGATAATTTCAGGGAATCCCAAATTCTCCATCTTCTGCTTGATGCTGAAACTGATTAGCTATTTTTGCTCTTAATCCAAACATTTTCCCAAGGCATTATTTTCCTCTGAAAATCTCCTGAAACTTTCTTTTGTTCATCAACAGCTAGCTTTGACCTATTATTTTGTGCCGATTATTGTTGAAAGCACTGAGAAGCAACAGTAAAATTAATTAAAAAAAATAAAAACAAAAACAAAAAAACCCAAGTGTTTCCAAGTTTCAAGCCTCTCTGGAAGTCTGGGAGTCATGCTTCTCTGCTTCTCCTACTCCATGCCTGTTCCATCCTCTGGGTCTCCCTGTTCTGGTCCCTGCACTTGTTACCACTTTCCTTTTTGCATAAGTTTGATGGTCTCTCTTGTCTGCTAATGTCTGTTTTCCTGGGTGAAGCGCTTAGAGTTTATAATTTTAATATCATTTTAGCAAGTTCTCATCTGTGTGAAAGAACAGCAAGTATTATCTATTCACTATCTTTAATGTATTAAGACATTTTCTAAGATTCCTTCAAAATCAAAAAAACAAAGCAAAAATTCTTGGGGCTCCTGGCTGGCTTAGTTGGAAAAACATGTGACTCTTGATCTAGGGGCTATGAATTTGAGCCTCATGTTGGGTGATTACATAAATAAATAAAAACTTAAAAAAATCTTTAATCTGTAAACACAATCAACAGTCAAGGTCTATTTAGGTCCAGGCACTAAATTTAAATTATATTTTGACGTTTCTAAGAAGATGGTTTTTTAGAAGGGCCTGGGAAGTCAAATAGGGCAGTATTTGGACCCTATTCTTACCTGTTTGAACATAAAGGAAATATATAGCCTCCTTGGTTATACTGGTCTTGTAGAGCTTTTTTGAGGAGATAAGGAATCAATTACCTGAAACTGTGCCTGAAAATAGTAGGTATAGTATTTCCCTTGCTTAATCTCTTAATGTTTTATTTTTCTTCTCCAAAATACACAGTTTTTCTCATGACCCTTTCTATACCACCTGGAGGAATTGCATATGGCAGAGTCCTTCACCTTCCACTTAGATGCTTC
The DNA here is from genome assembly GCF_002007445.2 of Ailuropoda melanoleuca. Lineage (NCBI taxonomy): Eukaryota > Metazoa > Chordata > Mammalia > Carnivora > Ursidae > Ailuropoda > Ailuropoda melanoleuca. The sequence continues at coordinate 39,025,694 of NC_048223.1, forward strand.
CATGAATATCTTTTAGCGTGATAGGCAGAAACTAGGATGCATCTGTTTGCTTTTCCTGGGTAACAAACTACCCCAAAATTTAGTGGATTAAACAACTATTTAGCTCAGAAATCTGTAAATTGGCAAATTGGTCAGGGCTCCATGGGTTGGTTCTGTTGAGGTGAGCCAGCCTTATCAGACCTCAGTCAGACTTGCTGACCTGTCTTTAGTCAATTGCTTGTTTGACTGGGGACTGGAGGACTATGTATTTATTTGCTGTGAAGTATCTCATCTTCCCACAAACTCTACAGTGATATTCCCATGATGACCCATGCGATGAGTAAGGGCAGAAGTGGGCAAACACTGGCTAAATTGCACAATGTTTCTTTTGCTACATTCTACTGGCAAATGTAAGTCATAAGGCCAGCCTGCATGAATAAGTGTACACTCTCTCGTTCATTTCCATCTTTAGGAGAAGCTGCGAAGAATTGTGGCTTTTTAAAAATCTATCAGAGTAAAGGTATTTAGTAGCATGGTCTCTTGAGGGTGTGTCCAGGTAACAATGCAAAGAAAGATCTGAATAATACCAGGTTGAGAACCAGGACAAGGTTTTTAATCAGCAGAATCCCTGACCTTTTCCCCCCATCATTTTGTTCTTACTTGATTTGTGGCAGGGGTAGGAAGAAAACTACCTGCTAATTCGTTCTTGCCTGTGTCTATTTTTTGCAGTCTGCAAGCTAAGGATGATTTATATACTTTAAAATGGTTGAAAGTAGCAAAAGAAGAAGAATATTTTATGACATAAGAAAAAAATACAAATTTCAAATTTTAATGTTCATAAATACAGTTCTATTATCAAACAGCCACACCTATACATTTACCTATCATCTGTGATTGCTTTGGGGCCGACATTGGCAGATTTGAGTAGTTGCCAAGGGACTGTGTGTGACCCACAAAGTCTAAAATATTTACTGTCTGATCCTTTACAGGGACATTCTGCCAACACCTGATTTATAACATATACCAAGTATTTGGAGATAGGTGTGCCATCCATGCAAAGCCACAAGGAAAAAGTAAAATCACCAAAAAATGATGAGAAATTAATTTGAACACACAGAAAAGCCAGTACTTATGACATATGCTCTGAAACATTAATATCTAATACCCCTAATTATCTAAAAATAATCTTGGTAAAGGAAATTGTTTCCTGAGGTTTCTTTTTTATTAGGCATAAATAGGAAGAACTAACAGATTTATCATGCAATTCAAAATACACAGCAGGAAGGGTTTATTTCATTTTTATCATTTCTATAAGAATAAATGGCTTCCTAGAGCCATATTTAATCTTTTCAAAATGGAATGCCCAAATGCCTTGAGTTTCTAACCAAACCTCAGTTGGAGTTTGTTTCCAAATCCTGGGGAGATGCAGTGGGAGGAAAGCAGATGACAGAAGGGGCAAGGGGGCAGCACAGAAAATGAGAAGTTGACAGTGAGTACTAAAAATCTAATTTTTTCCCATGAATTAAAAACTAGAGCAGAATTCACAAGTAGCATTAATCCTGAGAGTGTGAACGCCTTCGAGCTAGGTCCCCCAGCTCCCGAAAATTAAAAGCACAGCATTTTTAGAACTGTACATATTTTTCCTTTGCCTTTTCTGCCTTGTAGACTTTAAACACCTCGATCATTTCCTTTCATCTATTTTTCAGTAAACAAATTCTTGATTATTAAAAAAAGCATATTCTCTGTAGAAAAATTGGAACATACAGAAAACATTTTTGGAAGTACATTTCATGTTTGAATCCTCGTTACTCAGGCATACTTTGTCTTGTTATTTTTTGTCTTGTTTTGTTCTCTGCTTTTTAACAATGATTGTTTGCATTTCCCAATATTACCCACATGTTATTGTCTGCTTAATGTTCCACCAAGTCACCACATGTCAGAAATACTTTCTTTTTTCTTTTTTTCTTAATTTTTCAATATCATAAATAATAGCTGTGAGAATTTGACATCAAGTTATGTTCTTCTGATTTTTTAATTATTCCTTAGGAAAGATAAGAGGTTATCAGGTCAGCGTGTGTGTATATTCGAAGGCTCTGGGTTTATAACTTTCTAAAATTTCTTTTTACTAAGGACTACGATACATCTTCATGGAACAGAATGACTCTAAAGACCATTGATCCCCTGCATTCCATTTTAATTTAGTAATACTGCAGCTCAGTAGACTGGGCTTAGCATGGTAGATGCAGCCTTTCTTAGCAAGGCCTGGTGAGGTGAACAGGGAAGTGGCTGAACATTATGTGTCTGCAGATCAGCAGATTCTCGTGATCGAAGCAATTTAGCTCCACTTTTATTATTCTAGTTTTTTTTTTGTTTTTTTTTTTTTAGATTTTATTTAGTTATGAGACAGAGAGAGAGCCAGCGAGAGAGGGAACACAAGCAGGGGGAGTGGGAGAGGAAGAAGCAGGCTCCCAGCAGAGGAGCCCGACGTGGGACTCGATCCTGGAATGCCAGGATCACACCCTGAGCCGAAGGCAGCCGTCCAAGGACTGCGCTACCCAGGCACCCCTATTATTCTAGTTCTGATGCACAATGTGTATCAGTATAAATTCATATGTAATTTTGACCAGTGCTAACCAAAGATACATTAATGCTTAAGTTTGTATCAGAATTCCCAGATGCTGGGTCAGTGATCTGTGATATTTGAAAAACAAAACAAGACAAGCAAACAAAAAACAATATTCCAATGAATTCCAGTCCTTCTCAGCTGGCTATGGACTGTCTGGGTGATACAGGGAAAATCATTTAATCTCTTGATTCTTCAATTTTCTCATCTATAAAAAGAAATGATTGGACTTGATAAATTTCAAGACCTTTTAAGCTATTTTTTAAAAGCTATTATTCTAATCACACGTTTAAAATGTATGTATTGGTACTTTCTCTCCCAGAGAGTGCTTTAAATTAATCTGCATTCTTTCTTGTAATCGGATTTGGCTGTAAGGGCAGTCATGATGAAAACCTTAAAAAGTTTCCTAATAGCCTTCTATTCTCCTTTTCTTTTTTCCTATTTTTTAAAGATTTTATATATTTATTTATTTGAGAGAGAGAGAGTGAATGAGAGAGACAGAGCACAGGAGCAGCAACAGAGTAAGAGGGAGAAACAGACTCCCCACTGAGCAGGTAGCCCTACATGGTGCTTGATCCCAAGACCCTGGGATCATGACTTGAGCTGAAGGCAGATGCTTAACCAACTAAGCCACCCAGGTGCCCCTTACTAACCTCTTCAAATCTCTTCTCCAGCAATAGGTGCTACTAGTCCTATATTCACATAACTAGGGGAAATCGCTGGAGCTATTCTTCACGGGCAAATGATTGTGGGTTTCACGGCCACTTTCAGGTCATATTTGTGTTAGAAGCAATTGATAATATCACTCCCTATAAAAGAAGAAGAAAACTAATATCTTAAACTCAGTTTTAACAGAAACTCATGTAATGTTGAAATTAAATAGAACTACAAAAGGAGTAATAATAGAATGTAAATGTATGGAACACTGAGCTAATGTAGCCATTGTGATTAATGGTAAGTGTTTTTTTCAGCCAGTGTAAAAGGAAATACTAATAGATTACCTTATTGTATAAGAAGGAACACATATGTTTTCAGAAAAGACAGCTAATTTTCTTCTACTATGTTCTAAATGAAACACATAATGTAAGCATTGTTTTCACCAGAGATTAAACAGAAAATACCTCATACCTCAATAGAATTCAAGAGCAAGATGTTAAAATGTACTCCATTGAATGTCTTCTGAAGCTTCTTTTTAGGCTCACAGTTTATCTTAATTTTTTCACAGAAGTTAAATGGATTGCAACCAAAAAAATAATCTTATTTTCCTCATTCCTATCTATTAGAACCAAGAAATCCATCGACTCAAGCTTAGCTGGCCAAATTTCCACTTAGGGGCTTCATCAACAGGCCTGACAGGGTGTCACATGTACGTTATTACCAACGGGCTCATTTATGGGCAGGTGATATGTTATGCACACCTACAAAGGGTACACTGCATTATCCATCTTCAAAAAGCATCACGTTATTCAGTGTGAGAAACTCTGATTTTGGCTTGCCACAAATCAAATATGTCACATCATTCACAATATCTAATGAAGTAGAATTTCTTTCCATAACAATTTCATCATAATTAGAATACGTGTGAAACACTTTTCTGAAAACATTTGGCCCAACAGCTTCCAACTCCCTTTTAAAACTCCAACCTGAATGTTATCTTCATCACTCCAAGGATCTTAGAGACCCAAAGACACACCAAGACAATACTATCCTCTGAAAATTTGGGAACAAGTCTGCAAACCATTCATGAGGTCCCTATCAGTCAGAGGGATAGGGTTGAGCACTAGGTAGCAAAAGCAGATACTCCAAAAATTCTCCTCTTCCATGTTCCCAACTTTAAGATTTCACACTCCACCAACACCACACTCCTTATAACTCCTTCCTCCATGCCTCTGTGCCCTCTCACTTGCCACTGCCTCTGCCTGCAACATGGCCCCTACGCTTGTCTGCTCGCAATTTCTCCTTTCCTGCCTGTCAGTCTGCAGGTCTCTCATTCGTCCTTCAAAATTCAAGTTAAATCTCCAGTTTTTGGAAGTTTTCTCTGACCAGTGTTGACACGGCCTTAGCATTCCTTCCCAGTGTTGACACGGCGTTAGCATTCCTTCCTTGCCTGGCTCCTCTGTGCCTTATCACACTTTGCACACACTTTGCATCATGTCTGTGAGTGGGTCACCTCTGTTTCACTGCAGGCTTTTGATCCTATTTTGCATGGTGTAACTTATAGGGCAAGACAATCTCCTAAGTAATTTTATGAAAATATATGCCCCACATCTACTATAGTGTGTTCCATACAATGTGTCTTCATTAAAAGAAATAGCCACTGCCTTATTACTTTTTGGTGAATAAGAATAGATCAGCTATCAAGCCATTTTCCCCTAGTTTTACTGTTTCATTTATTACTTTTTATTTTAATTTTTTTATTATATTATGTTAGTCACCATAAAGTACATCCCTGATTTCGGATGTAAAGTTCGATGATTCATTAGTTGGCATATAACACCCAGTGCACCATGCAATATGTGCCCTCCTTACTACCCATCACCAGCCTATCCCATTCCCCCACCCCTCTCCCCTCTGAAGCCCTCAGTTTGTTTCTCAGAGTCCATAGCCTCTCATGCTTCATTCCCCCTTCTGATTACCCCCCCTTTCTTTATCCCTTTCTTCCCCTACTGATCTTCCTAGCTTATGTTCCATAGATGAGAGAAATCATATGATAATTGTCTTTCTCTGCTTGACTTATTTCACTTAGCATTAGTTTTACTGTTTCAGTAGGACACAAAGAAAACTCTTGGGGGACTCACCTAATGTGGAAGAAAAGGAAAGAGGACAGTGCCCCCCAGAGGCTTCAAAAAAGAGGAGGGCTTCATGGGCTCAGAAACCTAATGGTAGGGGGAGTGCTGTTCATGGTTGTCTGGCTACACACAGTTAATCTCTCTACCTGGGGTACACTAGCATTTGCAAAGACTGAGGCAAGATGTGAACAGGGATCTAACCTGTATCCCTCATCCCCATTTATAACTTAACTGGTGTTCTGTGGCTGTTGCTTCTTCAGTAGATGAATTTATTAGGAGTGAAACCAAGGATGAGCTCGTAATTGCCATTTTTCAAGTCTTCCTATGGCCAGAGTATTGCCCAATGGTAACCTCCCAAATATTCACTTTGAACTGTAATGGCTTCAGCGAAGATGTCATGGATTTTCTTAAAGAGGATTATACTTCAATGTATGGGTGTTTAATTTTAACAATCCTTTCTGGACTAAATGCAGGAACAAACGTTCAGTAAGCCCACTCCTTCAGAAGTATAAAAGAATTTTTTTTTTAGTATTTATTTAGCCAGAACAAGTACTAATTAAAGCTGTTCTTTTGCTTCCTTCCATTGAATTGTGAGGGGCTTTTGTTTCCAAAATTATTTCCTACTATTTGAAAGGAATAAAAAGGAAAAGGAATGGAAGAAGATCTACCTAGAACAAACCCCCCCCCAAAATAGAAATATTGAAGGAAAAGAGCATATTTAGGATGTTTAAGTAGGGGAAGAGGGCATATATGGTCATTCTCAAAAGTAAACAAATTAAACCAACAGACTCCAGTGGCAGTTCCATTATTTCTATGCAGAAGGACTTTGGGTGGACTGGAAGAAAAAAATCTGACTGAAAGAAAGATGTTATAGCTTCATTTACAAAGACTTTATTTGAGATTATTAACTATTAATTGTCCATGTTAAAAGAGGGCCAGGGTCTTCCTTTGCCACAGATAAACACACACACACACACACACACACACACACACACACACACACACACACAATACTGCCTGAAGAGTGCCCTGTAGTTTGAGATTTGCTTCCATGAATCTCACTGTCCTGGGACCCAGAGCCTCTGCTTTAAGTTCTCATTCTTTTAAAGAAATAGATCATAAGTCTGCAAGGACTTTGATTCCCCAAACTGGATACTTTCCAACATATGTAACTGAAAATCAGGGGAAATTGAGGCAGCCCTGATTTCTGGGAGTCTGGATTTTGTGGGATAAAGTAAGAGGGATTAATCCAAAAACAGAAGGCACCTTGAGTTCGTGTTAGTGAAGAGCTCCATCTCCTGTTCTGTGTGGGTATGTTCTCAAAACAACTTCCACCAGCAAGTAGCTGCTGTTCACACCAGAGTAATCAGAGAAAATAAACCAGTCTATCACCTGTTTGCAATGCAGATTCTTCTGTTCATTTACTATACCTAAAAATGAATCTTTTTCGCATTGTGGTGGGTACTGATAACTGACAGAGGAAAATACAGAATGAATAAAGTTTTACATGTTTAACCCACAGTAAAGGAAAAAGCTGCCAGCAAATTTAGAGGTTTTCTTGAATTAATTTTATCCTTTCACTTAGAGAATCCAATTTTGTATCTTAGGAAAAGCAATAAGAAAACTTCTCCTCAGCTCTGTAAGACAAATGAGTTAGAATAGCCTCAGCACAGATCTGGTTCAAGTTGGTAAAGAAACATCTTTCTTTGCCCATAAATTAAACCAGGTTTGATCTGTTTGACTCTGTAAAAACTCTTTCTATGTTGGTTTTAACTTTGGTCTCCCTCAATGTTCTGTCTTTTATTACTGAAGGAGCTTAAAGGAGAGGACAATGAAAGGGAAGGTTTTTATTAGAAGACAAAAATGCTAAGGGTCCAATAAATGTGATATGTAATCTCAAAACTGGATGCTTCTAGACATTACATTTTCTTTTTTGTGCTGTTGTTGTTATTCTGTAAGAACAACCTTTTTGGCAGCAATTCATTGCTCATTTTTGTTTGCTTGCTTTCCTGTGTTTTAGTGGGAACACAATGAATCGATAAAATTAAGCAACTTTTCCTCTAGAATTATAATGGGAGGCTATGTAATTTGGAGTAAAATGCAGTGGACTGTAAGTCAAAAGAGCTTATTCTCTTTCTGTATCTGAAACCGACTAATACTAACAACGTCAATGGACTTCAGTTTCTTCCCTGTGGAAGGGTTGCCTTAAATAAAATCTTTCTTTTCACATCTGATGATGTTTATTGTTATTGTGTCGTCCACCAATAGCATGCCAATACTTAGAAACACATTTCTTATTATGCTTATAAAAATGGTGATTTGTATATTTTCGATCAATATAGTTAAGTCATTTCTGTAGAGAAAAATTTTTTTCAGTAGAAGTTCATGAACCTTCAGCGTTTTTAATTGGCCTAACTTAGGGGAAGAAGCCCAATTTAACTTATTGTTTTTTCACATTAGTTGCATAATATTAACCCCAGCCAGTAATAACATTACTAATGTGGCTTTTTTATTATGGTTTCCGGATGGCTGAAGCACCACAAGAAAACTACCATATTAACATTAGCCCTTTATGTTACTGTATAAAATCATACCCAATATCCTGAAATGCTCACGTGTAGTTTGTATATAAATGCATATTTACGATCCAGAAGGCAATTAGTGTGAAATACTGATGAAAGAAAATTGTTTATTCCATGCTAATACAAATATACTGAGTCAAATTACTTAATTTTGAAAATCATCATCATTAATCACAAAGACTGGGTTGTACCCACTTGGATATCAAAATAATTTAGCCACCTAATCAGTGAGAGTTCATTTTTATGTTAGGACCCCAAAATCTATATATAGGACAGTGTTAAGAGAAACTAGCATTATCTCTGCTTTTAAAAAAATATATATATAGTGCATTTTGAAGAAAAAGTTTTTAAAAGTAAATGTAAATATTTGATATAAAGTTGAGAGCAATTCTGGTATCTTCCAAATAACTTACAAGGTAATGGCCAAAAGAAAAGTCATTAAAATTAGTTTTTCAGAGTAGTTTTTCTCTTCAAGTTTGTGATATCATTTATTTTGGATATATACCCAGAAGTGGAATTTCTACATCATAAAGTAATTCTATTGTTAATTGCTTGAGGAACTTCCATAATATTTTCCATAATGGCTGTGCCTGTGTCTCTTCCCTTCAACCCGTACCCTGGTTGTCTTTTCCACACCCTTGTCATCCTTGTTATCTTTTGACTTTTTGAAAATAGCCATCCTAAGAAATGTGAAGTGATATCTCAATGTGGTTTTCACTGCATTTCTCTAGTGATTGAGCATTGAACATTTTTTCATATTCTGTTGGCCATTTGCATGTTTTCTTTTGAGAAATATCTATTCAGGTCTTTTTCTCATTTCTTAAATTGAATTATTTTTTCTTTTGCTATCAATTGTATGAGTTTCTTACATATTTTGGATATTAACTCCATTATTGTATATATAGTTTGCAAATATATTCTCTCATTCCATTGGTTGCCTTTTCACTTGCTAATTACTATCCTTGCTGTTAGAAACTTTTAGTTTAATATCATCCCAGTTGTTTATTTTTGCTTTAACCTGTTCTTTTGATGTCAAATCCAAAAAAACATTGCCAAGACCAATGCCAAGAAGAATTTCCCCTATGTTTTTCTCTAGGAGTTTTAAGATTTCAGGTCTTACATTTAAGTCTTTAATCGATGTTGAGTGGATTTTTGTGTATGGTGTAAAATAAGGGTCTAATTTCATTCTTTTGCATGTGGATACCCAGTTTTCCCAGGACTGTTTATTGAAGAGACTATCCTTTCCCCATTGTGTATGCTTGGTAACTTTGTCAAGCATGTGTTAACTGTATATGTGTGGAGTTATTTCTAAACTCACCATTTTGTTCTATTGGTCTATTTATCTGCTTTTATGCCAGTACCATGTTGTTTTGATTACTATAGCTTTGTGATATATATTAAAATAAGGAAGTGTGATACTTTTGTTCTTCTTGCTCAAGATTGCATTAGCTATTTGGGGTCTTTTGTGGTTCCAAATGAATATTAGCATTGTTTTTTTTCCCCTCATATCTCCGTGAAGAAGGCCAATGGACTTCTGATAGGGATTACGTTGAATTGGTAGATTGCTTTGGGTACTATTCATTAGGAATAATATGGTATCTTTCACTCTAGTGGGATCATGACAGTTCTGAGATTTGTAAATCATTCCTCAAAGTTTTTTCTATCACACCAGGGTTTGTTTTAATTGTGTGGTGCCTTGTAAAAGTTACTGGATTTAGTTTCAATTTCTAAGCATAAATAATTAGAATGTTCGATCAAATGTAGCTTTTTTCTTATTAACTTCCTATCAAAAGACACTAGCTCACCACAGAAAGCTTTAATCAATTTTGAAATTTGACATTTTAAATTAAAACAAAATCTATTTTCTATTTACTACATCATCCAAAAAACCCTCTTCTTTAAGAAGGGCAGTTCTTAAAATATTCTGGTAATTTGCCATTTGTTCAACTACCTACCTAAGAAGGAAAGTTACTTGAAAATATTATGTCATCTAGGTACACACTAAGTCATGGTTTCACTTTTCAGTTTTCTTTCCTGAATATTCTACTGGGAGGAAGAACAAGGAGAAAATGAAAGAAGTTAGAAAAAGCCAAAGTAAAGAAAATAACATATTTTCATGTATCTGATATTTTTCTAAGATATTTTCATTCCTACTGACAGATGGTATGCAAATAGAAAATACAAACATTTGAAATTATCGATGTTAACAATAAACGGGCACCTCTGTTTCCAAAGGTACTTCTTTGTACAAAAACTTACTCAACATACAAGGCAGCTTCATGCGGTCAGTAGGACAGGGAAATCTCAGAAAAACGGGTTTCAGTTTTGCTGTTCACTTTCCTTCCACAAAGCTACTTAATGCATTTAGGCATTTAGTATCAATAGTGAGAATCACTGCTGTCTGGCTGCTCTTGACTGAGACTGTCTTCAGTGGACATCCATCAGTACATGAAGAGTCTGAATAAAAGTTATTGCCAAATCAGTTAAAGATAGAAGACCTCTGAGAATTTCCAAATATAAGCTCTTGCTCAATGAGCATAATGGGAGCCTTGAGTGGGTTAAAGGATAAGCCAGAAGATCAATTTTGGGGTTAACCACTCCATAGAAGCACAAAAAAAACCATAGATATGAATTTAAGTTTCCGATCAGTATTTCTTAAGTAACTAGTGAAATGTAATCTGAACTCAGCCCTACCGAAGTAAACAGAATTTTAGAGTGTGGATTTTAAAGGAAAAGTCCTTGTCAGCAATAGCCTGTTTCTGGGGAGGAAATTTATGTCAGGATAATGCCACTTCTGCAAGCAGGCCTTTGACTATCCCTTGAGTGAAGTACTCATGATTCACTGATACCCTAAAATCACATGGTTTCTTGCATGCTATGGTGATATTTTTAGGGAAAAAAACCAATTTATGGTAATATGTAAATTTTAATGTTTTTCATTTGATTTCCAAAGTGATGCCTGGTTTGGCAAGTCACTGCAAGAAAGTGAGGAAGAACAAAATCTTCAGAGCCACAGTTTCCCATGTGTAAGCCAGAAGAAACTTTAAAACAAAATTTGGACATGATTTTAATAATTATATTTATGTATATTAAATTTATTTTGGCCAGTTGTGAAAGAATAGCATATCCAAATACAAATGGTAAAAAAAAAAAATTGGAATGAAAGACAAATATGAATGTTAGAAAATGTTTTCTATCTAACGCATGTAAAAAAAATTGTTTCTGATAAAAAAGAAAAGTACACTATATGCTGGCTAATTGGGCATAATAAAAAAAAGAAAGAAAGGTACGCAACTATTGTTAATATAAAATCAGATTCTTAATACACCTTCCCAGAAATGTTAAATGAATATCCAAAGAATGTTGTACTAATGGGGTTTAAATTATTAACTTGCCTGGATTGTCCTCATTGTCATCCATGCCATATACTAAGATTAACTTTGTCCTAGCTTAGTGTAGCAGGCTTCTTATCACTGGAGGAATCAGTGATGGAACACATCATCCAGAAAATAGCTCCACCTACAATCACTGTATTGACTCTCACTGATGTTCAAAATAAGCATTGCCCAAGGCTTATAGGAATGTTATATAATGGAGCTAAGAAGAGAACCTTCAACTGTACAAAGTTTCTGTAAGATCAATTTCCTGATTTATTTTCATAGGAGCGTATTTAAAATCTGAAAGGTAACCCTTTCATTGCTAGCTGAAACAACATTGTGAATCCCCCTCCCCTGCCCCAGGGAATGTTCCTTTGGGTAGGCCCTGAATTATCTCTAGGGAAGAGCTTCCTTGTCCATTGTTCTTTGAGATCCCTGGTTCCAATCTGTGGAGTTCTCCCTTCACCTCTTTCTTCTTTGGCTATCTCTGAAGTGGGTATTGGGGAACCAATCCTTCTTACAGGTTGTACATCTGTCTCAACCCTCATTCTGCTCATGATGGCTGAGTCCAAGACTCAGCCAGGGAACTTTTAAATACAGCCACATGGTCTATTCGACAATATAATTCTCTCAGAATGCAATAGATTTCTTACCTATTTCATTCCAGCAAGTCTCAATGTGCCAGAGATCTTTTTGAGAACATGACTTTCATGTATGTTTTGCTTTTTGGTCCTAATATCTCTCTAGATTTAAATTAGGTCAACTGGGAGCTGGTGGACTATTTTGGAAATGCTATGTTCTTATTTTTGCTTTGAGGCATCTTAATTCACTTAGATATTTTAATACTGGAGGAAAAGACGATATCCTTAATTTGGTCTATTCCAACAGATTAAATTTTAATGGGTCTTAAGACTTTCTCAGCTTTATCTTTTACATTTTCAGTTCAAAAGAAATTAGCTATTTTAACTCTACTTTGTCCCAGATTTCTGAAATTTACTATCTCTTTTCATTTCCACTCTCAAATTAGCCAATTATTTTAACTAGCTCATTTCTTTCGTTTAATTCCTTGCCAAATGCACCAAATTGCTTTTACTTCAGTACTCATATGGTCTACCCATCAGGTTACTGCAGGTTACTATTTATGAAATATTTTCCACTATATCACGGATTTCTGTTTCTCTAGCCCCTAATTTTAGCTTTATTACCACTCCAAGCCAACCACTAAGATGATGCCACATATTTTATACTGTTATGATGGTGTCATCCTTCTACCACTACATTAGTCAGGCTAGGCTGGGCTAGGCTTGCCTAGATTTAAGGGCCAGGATGGGCTGGAAATTACAGAGCCTTGAATCCTATATGTTGGTGTTGTCACCTCAGGGAATATTTCAAATACTTTTTTGGTATGGTTCAGGGTTTGTGGGCTGGGTTGTGGCCATTTCCTTATTTCTTTAACATTTTGTTCAAAATTTAAATTTTTGAGTGAATATAAGGATTGAGGATTTGAGCAAAAATAATTTTACTTAGTCATATTTATATCAGGTCTCAAAGTAATAAAAATTTAAAGACATACAGGGCATGTATTATGTCTCTTCCACTAATTAGTAGAAAAGGAAACTCCTTCCAGTCAGACCATGGTTCTTATCTTAATTTAAATAGAACTGTTCAAATTCACATAGCATATTTATAGCATATCTCTCCAAAATCCCCTATGAACATTAGTAATAGAATAGGAATATAAAATAGACTAAAAATGTATAAATAAAAAAATGCTGTATATAGTATATAATATATACATATATAAGTTTATATAAGTATATAAAATATACAAATATTAAAAAATAAAATACATAAAAGTTATATAAAATATATAATTTTAAGGTAAATATAAAATACATACAATAATTTCACATGAATATATAAATAGTGTGGGCAGAGGGACCAGGCAAGGCAACAGCAGTGGCTTGGAGATTCCGGTGCCTTTTGAGGAGGTGGAATGTAGATAGGAGTCTACTTGAGAAAGCTAGAATAGACAACTTAGGTGCCTGAGGAGGACAATCTTCCTAGTGAGAATTTAACCTGAGAAGCCCTATAAATTTTCAAAATTTAAAGGCACTTGGTACTATACAAGTTAGAGGTGGTGCATGGACTGGAAACAGGGAGGTGTCTTCGGAATTTACACATAGGAGTTCTTATCCCTACAAGTATCCTCTCCCCTCTGCATGGCCAATTGACTACTAACTACCTTCTTCACCTCCCACCAAAACAGGAGGATGATAAAACAAATGAAGAAAATCCTCTGACTGAAGGACATAAAGAATGGTGGAAATGGGTTGAGACCCAAGGCTGAAAATGGCGGTTGAGTGAAAAACCCTGACCTCTCCCAACCTCTTCCCAGACTGTTAGCAACCAAGTGCACACTTGGGGCAACATGCGAAAGGACCCTCCCATAGAGATGAGCAGCCCTAGGTAAAGAAGACTCAGAAACTGATATTTTCTTTCAAAGTCCAATTGCTCTAAGCAAATTGTACCAGTGGATAAACCTTTTCCAGGTACTCAGAGTTTTTAAAGCCCCTATGTAATATCTCACTCTTAAATACACTTGGACATACAGGACTGCTAGGGTCACATGACATACGAGAAAAGCTTCCAACTTGATAAACAGAATCTAAACAAAGAAATTTTAATAAAACTGGAAAAGAACTCTGAGGAAACACCATGAATGGGACAAAGGAAAAGGTGATGATGATGACAAGAATACCACCACCTCTTAACACCTTCAAAGGACTGAGAGGATATTGCAGCCCTAAACAAAAATATAATATGATTTTTATGGGAACATCAGAGGAGAAAAGTGAGCTATTGTATTATTGAATTTTGAACGTTAAAATATAATAGAAATTGCCAAAATAAAACTGAGGGCCTTTCTGAAACATGAGCAAAAGGTCAAAGATAGAAAATAGAAAATAAGTGATAAAAACAATCCAGGAGGAAAAAAAAAAGCATAATGGAACTGTTAGAAGAGAACAGGATAAACATGGGTAAACATTAGATAAATAACAAAATATTTCAGGATTTTAAAGAACCCAGTTTCTGCCTATCACAATGAACAGAAACAGAGATATCCCTGCAAGACATATTGATATGACATTTTAGAACATAGGAAGTAAAAAAAAAAAAAAAGACTTCATAGATAAACAATAGGTAAAATTCAAAAGATCAGAAATAATAAGTTTTCTGGCTTTTTGGCAGGAGTACTGGAAAGTAAAAGACAGCGAAATGCATCCAAAAGTTTGAAGAAAAATAATTTCCATCATAGTATTCCATACCTAGCCAAACCACTCAAACTTAAGGCTAAAATAAATAGAATGGGAGACTGAAAGTCAATTTCTCTTCTAAGTACTTTACTTCTTAGAAAACTTTTAGAGAATATACTTTATTGAGATGTAGGAATAAACTGAGAAATGGGAAAACAGGAAGCAGAAAATAGGGGATCAACATTAGATAATGTAGGACACGTCTGGAACAATATATGCTCAGAAGCCTAAATTAGAAACCAGTCTAGGTTAGAAAGAGAAAAGTGGGTTTCAAAAGGACAGTCTCCAGGAAAAATAAGATGCACAGATGAAATATCTGATGTGTGTGACTAGAGAGAAAATGAAAGCATTCTGGAAAGTTTGTAGTAAGTACACAGAACAGAAACAAAATGGTTTTGCAATACATAAAGCATAATCATACTTCATTAATTGGAACTGACTGAGAGTGTTTTAGTGAGGTCAGTTATTTACAGCCATAAACATAAACACTGAATATTGATTTAATGAGAATGTACGAAGTAATGATATTTGCAATATAGAGGACAGATGGTGGGAGGGGTGTGTTCTCTGGCTCAAGCATAATCCACCAAAGTAACAAATCAATAGCTAATATCTGAGTAGCTAAGTCCACAAATAGCAATATAAACATAGTATTTAGAAATATCAATATAAATACCTGAGCAAATATCTAAGAGAGTTGAACATTTTTGCTTCTGGCCAGTGGGACCCAGGTGAAAAAGGACAGCAATTAGTATCTTTTTTACTTTTAGCCATTCAGAAAAAGTTAACGTTTTTAAGCACATAATTTTTAAAAATATAAAAATGTAAGTACAAAAAAATACAAAATCCATACTTTTTCTATTAAGGGGTTTGGATATGTTTTTCCTTCCTTCCTTCCTTCCTTCCTTCCTTCCTTCCTTCCTTCCTTCCATCCTTCCTTCCTTCCTTCTTTCCTTTTTCTTTTTCTTTCTTTCTTCCTTTCTTTCTTTCTCTTTCTTCTTTCTTTCTTTCTTTCTTTTTTCTTTCTTCTTTCTTTCTTCTCTTTCTTTCTTTTGCCTTCCTTCTTTCCTTCCTTCCTCTTTCTTTCTTTCTTTCTTTCTTTCTTTCTTTCTTTCTTTCACTATCTTTCTTTCTTTTTCTTTGTTTCTCTTTTTTTACCATAGCCACTTCAACTTTTGTACTAGGATTTTGTCAGAAGTATTGGAAATGTTTTAGCACTTATACTAAAGCTGCCATTTATAATTTCAAGCACAAAGGCAAGGATATTCATTATGGGAAGAATGAGTCTATTTTTGATGAGCTTAAGTAAGTTGCTAATTCGTGCCAGGAGCAACACTATGGGCTCTGACAATACATAAATAAATATTAATGTTCTGAGAGACCAGGCAGCAGCCTTGGAATGAAAATCACTGGGAGCAGCAAGAAATACCACTGATAATGTAACTGGAGAGATATGCCTCAGAGAAAATAAGGCAAAGGGTTTTGTATGTCAGGATGAGGTGTTGACTCTGATCACTAGCAAATCAGCATGATCTTGTCATGTTGCACATCAATTTCAAAATCTCTCTGTATTTTTTGAATGTACTCCAATCCTCTTAGGGAGTCATGCTGCATTTCAGAAATATACCAGAAATCAAAGTTCCTTCACTTATTTTTCTAGGCTCTGACCACTAAACATTAAGGCCAATCTTTATTTTGTCCTTCCTGAAGGTCTGTCTCCCTTACATATGACATACCCTTCAAATAGTCTCCATTTCAAGGGATAATCTTCCATTAACCTGTTATTAGGCTGTGCCCTTACTTTGTGGCTGACAACAGTCAGCCATTTTAGAAGGCAATGATGCCTAACACCCATTTTAAACATAAACATACAGAGTTATGGGGGAATGACAGCACCCTGCAGCACATAGCATGTAAAACCATCTTTTTTGTTTGGGTGCTTCTGTACACAAGGGGACACTCAGCATCCTACGTTTCCCTACTTCCAAGGAAATGTTAGAATCATTGGCAAAAAGAGATTGCATCCATTCTGTAACAACAAAAAGAGGCTTTTAAAACAATCAGAATTTTTCAAAATTTTTATCATTTACAGCCCTGATAGAGAGGGAGTGTGGGCCCTCTGGGAAGATTTTGGAGTCTAGCTTGATATAGGCTTCAAAAATCACAAAGTGTCCTAGAACTTGTGTTTTATCTTTTGAAGTTAGGGGCATTTAATTGCATTATATCGTGTATCCATTGTGCATACACCTTAATGTATCCATTTTTAATTTAACTTTAAAATCATTTACACTGTGTACCAACAAAATTGTACACCCAGCTTTCTCTTAAGATTTTCTAGAAATCTTGACAACTCACTAACAGTGCCCTGCTAATACTCTGTGGTTATCCCACAGCTGATGCTATAGACGGCCTCTGGGGTCTTGGGCTGCACAGGTGAACAACACTCAGATGCTGCTCCTAGCCAAGACCCAAAGTCTGTAAAATGTGGGACATTGCAAAAACACAGGTCTGGAAGTCAAGAATAATGTGTTCTAACTCAGCCAAGTACCAGACACTTGATCTTGAAGTGTGGTTCGCGTTTCTGATCCTTGATTATCTCACTTACAGGACTAAATGAGATAATGTACCTGAAGGCACACCATAACCTTGGCCAGTGTTGGTGTTCAGGGAAGGCCCATTTCTATTTGTGGGCTGCCTCTCCGCTCCTGATTTTCCCTTTTTCAGAGTGTTTCCATGGTCTTGTGCAGTTTCAAGCTGTGCATTCATCCTCCAAAGGCTGAGCCACATACTCAGAAACACTTGCTTCATGCCTTTTCCCAATTTACTGTAACAGAGTAATTTCTCAGCAGTCAGGAAATGATTTTTAAAAATCTTATATTCAAATGAAAATGACTGTTATTGTCTTTTTTAACCCAATAAATTATTAGCCCATGGTATTACAGGAAAAATGAGAGTCATTTTGTTTCATAGGGGTTTTTCCAGCAGATCTGTTGTTGTCACTACTTTTGTGGTATCTACTGCTCATTCACATGCCACATATGTGTGAGGGTGCCTGGGGTATGGAACATAGATTCCTACCCAATGGGAAAGGCAGCTGGAAATCTTTGCATAAAAGAGTAGAACTGGATTAAACAGAGAAACCAGAACACTCAGTGATTTGCAATCAGGAAAAAAAATATTTCTCAGGATCAGGAGTGCAATAGAATTAAAGAAAAATAATCATAGTTGTGTGGATAATTCTAGACATTTATCAACATCCCTGTCTCTTTAAATAGTAATCAAAGTGCTACATATTCTCCTTGGCTAATAGACATATTCAGAAAATAAAATGAAAAATCTTTGAAAGAAGACATGTGTTGCAAAAGATGAAAAGTGGGATTAAGGCAGGAGGTCCCACCACAGTTGCAAGGTAAGAAAGTTCTGGCCATTTGAAAGCTGCAGGGATCTCAGGGCTGGAAACCCAGACACAGGGTCACACAGGCAATGAAATTGAACCTCCAGATCTCAACAGGTGGACAGACTGAAGGTATGACAAATGATTTTACTTTTGTAGGTAGCCCACGCTGTTCAAAGACCAGTTGTAGAGAGATGAGAGAGAAAAAAGGCAGGGCAAATAAATGTCCAAAAAATAGAGAATGACATCGCCAGATGACCAAAGAGCCCACTGGAAAAACTGCAAATCCTTTGAAATCAAATGACTCATTGGAGAAATGTTACCTTACTAGTCAAAAGAAAAAAAAAAATGGAACACCAAATGGAGCTCATACTATTCATTGTGAGTTCAATGGAGGAAAATGACTTAAGCTAAAATGTTGGGTCAGAATATGTGTGGTTTAGCTTCCCGAGGAGAACTCACATGATGCAAGATTTGATTCACAATTCTTATTCATGGTTATCATACAATCTTTTTCTTTCTCTCCACCCCAGACTAAATTTTGGAGAGTAAATCCTCATCATATTTGGGACCCAAAATGGGTCCATCTTGTAACTTTATTGAAGTAAAGGGGCTGAAATCCTATCCTTGTTGTTCCTTGTTTCTGTCTACTTTTCCCCATAAATGTTTTTTTAGTGCAGATGTGATAATAATAAATGTATACATGTATCAAATCATCACACTGTACATCTTAAACTTACACAATGTTGTATGTGAATTATATCTCAATAGAGGTGGGAAAAACATAGAAATGTATATCCTGCTGTCAGTTACCACATAAACATTTTCCAAGTTTATTTTATGTATTTATTATAAATATAAGCATCACTTTCTATGCTTTAAATGTTTATACCAAAATTTACTTAAACTTCCTAATTCCCAAGCACATGAGCTGTCTCTAACTTGTCACCAAAGTCAATAATGCTATGATAAAGTACAGAAATTTTCAAATTTTCTATTATTTCTTTAATATATATTCCCAGAAATAGAATGAAATTTTTAAAAAATGTAAATAGTTTTATGCTTTTTAGGGCTTATTTCCAGTCACCCACAAAAAAGATCGTACTAACTTGTACTGCGTTTTGTGACCATACCTAATTCAGCACACCCTCTAGAAGTCATTGTTCTTTTTCTTGTTAATTTATGAATGTTGGAGAAATTGTATCGTAAATCCCATGAGGAAATAAGCCAAGCAATTCTACAAAATGGAATACTCTTTCTACTCCAATCTAATGGAAGTTACCCCTTTCTTTGAAAGCCAAGTTAGATTCCTACTATTTGGTGAAGGCTCCTAGACCACCCTTGCCACTTCAGAGAGCCCTCAGCCATCCCTGAAGTGCTTTGGCATGTGCTTTCTGCTTCTCTCAGTTGGCACTTTTTGGGCTCTTCTTTTCAAGTAGATATGTCTTGGCTACTAATAAGAACAAACTTACACATTGCTTTTATTTCTCACATTTCAGTGTGGCCCCTTAAAGCACACACTAAGTGCACAGTAAGCCTTATTAGTGGATGGGAAAAATTTGAGCCAATGCAAGTAAGAAACTCTATGGAATACCTTCCCAGAACCTCAGATTGCTCCACTCCAGTTGCTTTGACAAAGGACCTGACAAGGACTTGCCACTCTGTCCCTGAATCTTTCTGGTTTCTGTGATGGGATGAACTGATCAGTACTCTATTCTCAGCCTTTCCCTAGCAACACTAGAAAAGTGATGTAAGAATCAGAGGGCATCTTTTGAGAATGGTTCCTTTTGTCAGAATAATTCATACAGAGCCTTTCTTAAACAGTGTAGACCTTTGAAATGAAGACCAATTCAAGAATGAGATGAATGCTCTTTTTAGAATAGTTAGCTAAGGTTGTTATCATGAAATGAGAAGGGCAAAAGTCATGTTAATGTCAGATTAGACCCTATGACACTAGGGAAAAATTAAATTAATGCTGTTGTAGTGAGATATTTTCAGTTAATTCAAGAGGAATGATCCAAAGTCAATGTGAATATGTAGAAATAAGCTGCAATTTTAAAATGCATCCTTTGCTCACCCTTTCTTCCACTACATGGCCCTCTCTGTCACAAACCAAAGGCCATGACCACCCTCTAGTGAGACAAATATGAAAGGGCAGAGGAAAGGTATAGTGACATTTGGCTAAAGTTTGAGTCAGCAAAAGCATATAAGATACAAGGAGTAAAGGCTGACAGTATGAAACATTGGAATTCACTGGGGGAAGGCAGGGGAAGAAGGGATATCAGATGGGAAGAGCTTAAAGAAGTGTCAGGCACAGGGCTGAGTTGGGGGACTTTAGGGAAACAAAGGATATCTTCCCATACTGTCCTTTGAAGGACTAAAAGCACAAGAGTCCCCCTCTCCTGCAAACAACATAATGCAAGGGGAAGAGATAGCTAGGTAAAATTGCAAATCCCACCTGCCGACTCTATCCCATTTTGGAATGATGACTTGAACAACTCAGTCACAGAGCTGTTTAAACGTCTACTGGAGTTGAGTGTGTGCTCAGTACCAAGATGATGGGTGAGAAACGGTACTCCCAACATGGGTAATGAATGCTTCTGATGGCCCCACCACCCTCATGTAATTGAAGTAGAAAGGGTTATAGGGAGCAGGAAATTCCCCAAGTCTGTGAAAACCTAAACACACTGTCACTAATCTTTTCCCCAACCTTACCCAAGGATTACAAAGAAAATAACTGTGTGGTACTATAATTTTGCTTTTTATTTTTTCACCATTTATACTTAATCATTTTCATTGTTGAACAACTCAGACCATGCAGGATATTTACAGCAAATTGAAACTACTTCTTATCACCTATATTCTATCTACTCCCTATCTAGAGTTAACACTGAAAATTTGGTATGCATAATTTCAGTATTAGCCATATATACGCCATTATAAACATAAGTACTAATAAATTTATTATATCATGTTATAATATGGTTTGTGGTTATATTTTTAAAGGTTTTATATATCTTACATAAAATTTATATCATTGAAACTGTTCTTCTACCTAGTCCTTTATAAAGAGTGCATAGTATCCCCCAGTAGAAGTAGTAGGAATTTGTTCACTGGATTTTGTTCATTGGGTTACAGTTTTCTTCTATTTCTGGATACATGAATATTTGCCATTCCATTGAACTTAAACATGGCAATATGACAAGTTATGATTAATGAATTTGAATGAAAGTGACATGTCACTTGTGGGCTGAAGCATTTAATTGCCAGTGCTTGACTGTCCTGCATTCTTCTCTTTTGATATGCATCTATGGAAACTTACATTAATATGGGAGAGCCATAGGAGCAAAGCAGCCTGGACAGCTGAGCAAAAACTTGAAGGAGAGCTTACCAGGAAGGTCATCTAGACCTTCAGGTGATTGTATGTGCACGTACATGTGTGCATATGTGTGTATGTGTATGTATGTGGTGCCATAATAGAAACATTGGTTTAACAAGGGGTGGATTGTGAAGAAACTGATATTAGAGGCTAGAAAAATGGCAAACCATGATGTGCAGGGACAAAACATATAGTAAAACTTTGACCTTAAAGGAAGTATACCTAATGAACCTGCAGCTCTAGGGGAAATTAAACTGAACTGTTATGATGTTTGGCCAGAGTAAACAGTGTTTCATAATTTTATAATGATCATAAATAGTGAACAAAGTATTGGTACTACTTATTTTATAATAGCACAAAGATGTTTCAGTTTGCATTACAGAACTTTGGTGGACAGTAACCATGACCCCAGTATTCATACCTCTGTGTAGTTCCCTCCCATGTTGAATCTGGACTTGTCCATGTGGCTAATGAGCATTAATGAGTGTCAAGTAAGCAGAGTCTTGATAAGTGCTTGCACAGTAAGGCTTGTCCTTTTGGAAGGCTCTCTCTTGGAGTCCAGTTGACATAGTGGTAAGTAGTCCCAGCCAGACTACTGAATGATTAAAGGTCATGTGGAAAGAGGCCCTGGAGCTCGTATGGGATGGTTCAGCCTCAACTGAACCAATGCCTGTGTGACCCCACTGAGGGAGAACCACAGAGTTGAGTCCAGTCAACATACAGAAATGTGCAAAATAATATATCATTGTTTTAAGCCTTAAGTTTTGGGGTGGATTTCAATAGATAACAGAAATGGGAATTGAACGCTTCTATTCACATTTTTTCAATTCTACAGATTAAATTATGTACACATTTAAACATTCATGTGGGTTTTATTTTTGTTAAAAAAACTAAGTGTGAAAATCATATCCATAAAAAACATATATAGCGATTTTAGTGCAAATAAATTTCTCTTTCAATACTTTTTAAGAATAAAGGCAAGCATAAATAAAATAAAATCACATATTAATTCTCAAATTAAGGAAAATAAATCCTTTGTTAGATTATTTTTCCTTACAGTAAGTTCAGAAAAAGATACTATATTCTACAGTCATAGACAGTAGTTAATCAAAATACTATCTTAGATTTCATTATAAAATTTTTCTAGTACTGGGCTACAGCATAAATATCTTAATCTTCTATAGCAGTAATTGGCTTTGTATGACTAGTACATTAGGGGCATACAACAAAAATATGTATATTTTGATCTCAAATATGTGGACCCCAATTTTTTGGAGGGAGGAAGATAGATATCTTCCATTACCTGATTCTTAGTTTCCTGAGTTAAAGCTCTGCTCTTCTGCTGGAGATGTTACCTACATCCATCACCTTTCTGATGAAAATTTCCTTTATTCACAATTTTTCAATCTTTATAATTCTTTAAAACAATGAATCCCTACAGCAAAAATAGCTCTCATGCCCATGAACAATCCAAGTAAGAAATCTTTTCTTTTCTTTCCTGCTTGGTTTAACTAGGACTTACTGATTGCAACTAAAGACTAATTAGAACAAGAAGACCCTCAGAAGCTAAAATAGGGAAGGAGGTTCTGATCACTTTTAAAGGCATGGAACTCAAAAGAATAGAAAAATCTAAAATGGAGTTTTTATATTCTCACTCAAGAAGCTGGAACAGCAACAGAAAAACAGGCCTAACCCACTCACGAGAAAGCAGTTGATCAAGATTAGAGCAGAGATCAATGAATTAGAAACCAGGAGCACAGTAGAACAAATCAACAGAACTAGAAGCTGGTTCTTTGAAAGAATAAATAAAATGGACAAGCCACTGGCAAGACTTATCCAAAAGAATAAAGGACCCAAATAAATAAAATTATGAATGAAAAGGGAGAGGTCACAACCAACACCAATGAAATAGGAAGGATTATTAGAAACTTTAATCAACAGCTTTATACCAATAAATTAAGCAACCTGGGAGAGATGGAGGCCTTCCTGTAAACCTATAAACTACCAAGACTGAAACAAGAAGAAATTGATTTTTTAAACAGACCAATTAATTATGAAGAGANGTGGGAGAGCTGGAGGCCTTCCTGGAAACCTATAAACTAACAAGACTGAAACAAGAAGAAATTGATTTTTTAAACAGACCAATTAATTATGAAGAGATTGAAACAGTGATTAAAAACCTTCCAAAAAACAAAACTCCAGGGCCCGATGGATTCCCCAGGGAATTCTACCAAACATTCAAAGAAGAAATAATACCTATTCTCCTAAAGCTATTTCAGAATATAGACAGAAGGAAAGCTATCAAACTCATTCTGTGAGGCCAGTATTACCTTGATCCCCAAACCAGGCAAAGACCCCATCAAAAAGGAGAATTACAGACCGATTTCCCTGATGAATATGGACGCCAAAATTCTCCACAAGATCCTAGCTAATAGGATCCAACAGGACATTAAAAGGATTATTCATCAAGATCAAGTGGGATTCATCCCTGGGATGCAAGGGTGTTTCAACATTCGCAAATTGATCAGTGTGATAGATCATATCAACAAGAAAAAAGCGAAAAATTATATGATCCTCTCAATAGATGCAGAAAAAGCATTTGACAAAATACAGCATCCTTTCCTGATTAAAACCCTTCAGAGTGTAGGAATAGAG
>NC_048223.1:39050113-39050324 GCF_002007445.2 Ailuropoda melanoleuca
AAATCAGTTGCATTTCTATACATGAACAATGAGACTGAAGAAAGAGAAATTAGGGAATCCATCCCATTTATAATACCACCAAAAATCATACATTATCTTGGAATTAATTTAACCGGAGATGTAAAGGATCTATATTCTAGAAACTACAAATCACTCTTGAAAGTCATTGAAGAAGACACAAAAAGATGGAAAAATATTCCATGCTCATGGA
>NC_048223.1:39050705-39069331 GCF_002007445.2 Ailuropoda melanoleuca
AAAATTGATGAACCACAACAAAAGAAGAATTGTTGAATCGATATGTTGCACACCTGAAACTAATATAACATTACATGTTAACTATACTTCTATCAAAAAATAAATAGAAAGAAAGGAAAAAAAAATAAAGGCATGGAACAAATGAAGCCAGGTTTTTTGGTATGTTTTGCAAAGAAATGACGAAGCTTCTAGTAGTGCAACCGGCATGATAGCTATGGTCAGCTATAGCTGATGCATCCTCCAATCACTTGCTGGATTATCTGGAATTTAGCCCTTCCTTCTGGCATGTTCCAGAATGTTGCAAAGACATACAGAAACTGAGTATTTGATTATTAGGCTAAAGTCTACAATGCATGCTTCTTTTCCTCTGCTGGAAAATTAATCCAATAAACCAATTGATTAATGCTTTGCTATTAGTTCTTAGTCTGACTTCTGTGACCATTGCTTCCATGAAGGAGATAAAATTCATGTCATTAAATGCAGTGTACATCTTTCCATCCTCTTTACATCTGGGTGATCAGTAGCAACCAGTACCACTGACCATAACCTCCACTGGAAACATTTTCTTTTACTTATCTGACAGCATACACTCCCCTCTTTTTTTTTTAACTTTTCCCCTCTAGCACTTCCTTAGTGAATTTATTATTTTCTAAATTTTAAATTATAGGGATCCTCAAGCTCAGTCCTAGGCCATATTCTTAATTCATGCTCACTAATCTAAGTACAAATGCTCAGTACTTGATGCTATAATTACTCTGTAGTGACAAATTCCAACTTTTTATTACTAATCCTCTTCTCTGGATGATTATATACAACTGTATATAAATAATATTTATTTTACATCTCAAGGATATATCACAAATCAGTGTTTCTACATCTGAACAGTGACTTCCTACTGTAATGTTATCCTCTTGTAATGATGTACATGTCACTGTGAATGGAGCTATCATCCATTTCGTGGTGGAAGTTAGAATTCTGAGAGATCATCTTATGCTCAACTTCTTCCCCATGCCTATTTCCAATCCATAAACCCTGCTTATTTACTCTAAAAAATGTCTTTTAGTAGCCACTTTTATCTACCATGTCAGCCACAACCTTAGCCAACGCCATTCCTCTTTCTCACATATTACAGGTTTCTCCTAATCGTTCACCCTGTGTGCAATCTTGATCTCCCCAATTTATTCTCCAGAAAGCAGCCAAAATGCTCTTGATAGAATACAAATATGATTATGTCACTATGCCAATTAAATTTTCATGGCTTTGTTGGACAAGAATAAAAAAATATCTATACCATGTCAGAATAGGGTGGTGGTTAAGAGTGGGGGCTTTGTATGCAGACAACATCTTTGGTCAAAACTCAGCTCATAACTCCCTGTAGTGTTCCTGGAGTTAGTTACTAAGGCATAATGTCCTAACCTGATCTCTCCACATCTTGGGTTTTTATGAGGACTAATTAAGATAATGTGTGAGAAGCACTTAGCAAAGTGTCTGGCTCATAGCAAATGCTCAGTCAATGTTAACTGTAGTGATTTTTAGCCATTATACATTATAAATTTTAAAAATTTATATAGAATTATAAATGCCCTTCTGACCCTAGCCTGGCAGTCAGTCCTCACTTGCACCATTATTTATCTCGCTCTCGATGTTCTGGCCATTTTACTCTTTAGGCAGTTCTTTCAATAAACTATAACCTTTTTAAACTTTAGAAACTTCCTATAGGATTCTCCCTCTACCTAGAAATCCACCTTCTTAACCAACTGACTTCTTCTCAGATGTAAGATTGGTCTCCATTTTTCTTTCTTTGCATAAAGCTTTTCTGAGACCTGACAGAACCAGTTGATGCTCTTTATCAGGCTGTGTACCCATCCGGAAGCTGCTGTGAGGGATAGCTGTGAAAAGCTCAACCCCCTTCTCCAGACAATTGACCTAGACTGATGGTTCTCAAATATTATTGTGAATCAGAATCACCTGGAAGGCTTATTTTCCCTCAGATTTCCAGAGTTTCTAATGCGGTGAGCCCTCAGATCCCCGAGAATGGACAGTTCGAACAAATTCCCAGGTGATGGCGATGTTGCTAATCCATGGATCACCCTTTGGAAACCATGCTTCTAGACCAAGCTATATCCTCCTCATCTGAAGATTACGACAAACCTTGCCAACCCCTCCTCCACACAGAGGAATATGACTGACTGACTCCCTTAGCACATGTGGGAACAACTCGGTGGTAGAACTCATGCTCCAGAGTCTCCTGGGGTCAGCAGGAGGCCAAAGCCTTGCTCAGTTCCATTCTCTGCTCCACTCCACTCCCCCTACTTTCCTTTTCCTGAGATCTCTCCTTCAATAAACCATGGCACAGGAATCCACTCAGCCTCTGGTTTTGAGGAACCCAAGCAAAGGCACACAGATATATAAATACGATGTGGAAACAGGAAAATACAAAGGGCAAAACATCAACATAGCCCAGATAGGAACAAAGATTTCCTCAGGAGTGGATTTGCAGGAGCTTTCTAGGATGAAGAAAGCGTATTTTTTCTTGAAGGCTTGAGCATAGGAAAAGATGCATCCCATAAAAATCTTAAAAGTTTATCAGCATCATTTTTAACAAGGCTCAGAAGCCCAGTTGTACCTGAGGCCTGTGAGTACTTGGAATTGCCCTATCTTTGAGGTGCTAGGTTGTCATTTCACATAATGAGACAATCTGTTCTTTCCAGGACCTTACACAGCGAGACTCTATAAATTCTGCATCAGGCAGAGCGTGGAAGCGTCTCTTAATGGCCCCAACAACTACCATTTCACTGTCTGGGATCTGCCAATATGAGATAATGTTGATAAAGTGAGCGGCTTTCTGCCAGCAATAAAACTAGGGAGCAAACAGAGTTTAAAGGCTGCGGCTAACTTTTTGTTACAAGCAAGGCCAGAGGACAGGGAACTGGATGAATGAGGAGGCCTCAGTGGCCTGTTTGTAGAAATGGGCTATGGGGTCCCACATGGCCAACACTCTTGAATCTGTGTCATCTTTGTAAATCAGAATTAATGGGCTCAGCTCTCTTCCCAAAGCAGGTGGCAGTGCCCTCCTCCACAGGCTGGCATGCCTGGAGTAGAGGCTGGAGCCATCTGGACTGCTGTCAGGAAATCACGGTGATGCTGAGTTTGGACCATAGGGCAATTAGAAGGGCTCTCCACAGCAGCTTTGTATATGCTGGAGCCCTCCTTGTCAGTCTCTTCCTCATGCCTGATGTGACAATATCCACTTGGCTACAATAACAATGAAGGGATGGGACTGACCAGGCCATCTGGCGTGTTGGTGAAAATGACAACAAGAAGCTGTCTGCATAGGTGACTGCCCCAATCAGAAGTAGAACAAGGAGTACCTGACGCCCTGTCTAGTTATTTCCAGATTTATACATTTTTAGCAGTAGGGGGCGTTAGGTCTCTATGTTGTCTGTGGCTTTTATTTTATTTGTTAAAACCCTGATCCTTTCCCTGGTTTCATCAGGTAGTTCTACAAGCAAAATTTGCACGTGGGTGCTGTTACCAATGCCTTTTATAGTCCTTGAGTAAGTTAAATAAAGACAACTCTGGCTGACAAAATTGCAAGAGATTTCATGGGTATTATGGTTCCCATAACACTGAGAGAGCAAGAGTATGCAGGATCCTAGTTCATCCTTCAATAAAGATCCTGAGCAAAGCTGTAGCAAGGAAAGGAAATGCCCACAGTTCCTCCCAGATTCCATCCTTTTCTGAAAATAAGAAAATCTTTCATGTTCTGCATGACAATGAGAAAAGGGGATTTCATCTGAAAGTTGATATAACACAACTTTTCACTGTGGCCTTTCTTCTCAGAGATATTTGTCCAGAGGGATTTTCTGCTCCTTATCTTCCAAGTACAGCTTCTGTAGCACCAAACACTCCTAATTACATTAATCTTACATCCACACTGGGCAAGAGAAAAATAATTTCAGACAATGAAAACATGTTATCACTGAGTAAGAAATGGAGAGTGGAACACAGTTACACTATAAAGTCCCGGAGACATTTTTACTGATACTTGAATATTGAATTCAGAAAATTATTGGGAAATATGCAAGAAGATATAAGAGACCCATCTTTTTTTCTTTTTTTAAAGATTTTACTTATTTATTTTAGAGAGAGTGAATGAGCATGGCAGGGAGGGGCCGAGGTAGATGAGAATCTTAAGCAGACTCCACATTGAGCAGAAGCCTGGCACAGGATTCAATCCCAGGACCCTGAAACCGAGAGTTGGTTGCTTAACAGACTGTCACCTGGGCACCCCATAAGAGACCCATCTTGAAGGATGTTCTGTGAGTATTGGGCATCTCTTATTTTAACATGTTGGTAGTGCATGTGGTATATGGTCTTGGGGAAAGGTCCGTAATATGCAAAGCATAGTTGCCTATCACATTTACACTATTATATAATGGCTGATAATTTTTTAAGGAATAAAAAAATTAATACCATGGAATCAGGCTCTAATAGTGGCCCCATCAGGGAAGAAGCAATAGTTTACTGGCTTCCAATTTAAGAAAAATCAACAGGTCTTTTGTAAAAAACCAGTTTTGCCCTAAGACTGCTTAGTGGCCAAGAAGAAAAACAGAAGCTACTCTTCTTAAAATGTAGTGGTTTTTCCTTCCCCACCTAACTCTTCAAACCAACCCCAACCATTTTTCCCAGCTGGAGGGACAAAGACCCCAGAAAGTGGCTTGACACATCCGAGCAGCTTTCTAGCATTCATAGGCAGATGACAGAGTAGTCAGAGTGCTCACCTATCAGGATGCTGACGAGGAAGTGGATACATGAAGCTCTCTGCTCTCAAGCGACTTTTTGAGATCCTTATCCCCTCAAGTGGGTACTCTGACCTATGGATCCTACCAACAATTGCTGCCAGAAACAACTTTTGACCTGCCCCTCCCCACATGTTTTTCTACTCTCTCGACCCTCGTATTCAAGTGTTTTTATTTAATATTATGGGTAATTTTTTCACAAGGCACTCTTTTAGTGCCCTGGTTAGATTAAAATGTTTATCTCAGTAATTTTTCTCTCATAATTTTAGGCAGTTTATAGAGGCTGACTTGTGTTTTATCTATAGTATAAATGTTATATATTTGCTATGAGCCCAACAAATTACATTCTAATTTAAAATTTTTACACACAGCAATCCAGTATAATAAACAATAATTCCAGTCCTCTGAACAGGAAGTAGAGTCATTTATACAGTCTTACCTAAAGACGAGGAGAGGCTTCTGGAATGTCAAAGATTTTCTCTAACTGCCCTCTCTGAAACAAGTTATGGTTGTACATGCCATGCTCAAGATTATGCAGTTTGCTTTTGGGAATCCATTTTGGTGATTTTTCTCCAAATATTTTTTTCATGCTATTTTTATCATAAAGACGTGCCTTTTCAGAAATGGCTCTTTGTTGAAGGGGGAGCACTTTCCTTCTCATCTCTTTTAATGGAAGATTTTGCCGTCAGCTTGGAAACAGCCAGACGTGCTGATTTGTGTAGGGCAGGGTAAATGTTACTCTTCCACACCCCTCTCCACCTCTCAGTGGGGCTAGTGAAAAGGACCTGCCATTGTTTTCATCATTTGCAAGGTTCCCTTTATTGGAAAATAGAGAGCTGGTAGGATTTGTGTTGGGGGCGATTCTTCTTCCTTGAGAGGATGATAGCATGCCTAAAATTATGGAAGCATAAAAGCTGCAGGTTTTCTATAATGGCCACTGCTCAGTATTATTAATAACTGTGCACAAGGCACTTTTATGTTGGCGAGTGGCTTCAATCATTTTTATCACGTAATAGCTGGAGAGGTTCAGTGAGCTCTTCAATCTCTTCACAAGATTGGGTTCCAGTAACATGTAGAGTTTTAGGGCTGGGAGCAAATTCCCAAGGCTCAACTCAAGAAATATTTTTGAGTTATGAATTCAAGAAACACCTCATACATATGCACACATGCACACACACACGCACACACACACACACACACACATCAGTGTGTATCAGTGGGGATATGCCAGGGAGGTAAACACAGTCCCTGCATTATCTCATTTAGTTCTTATGATAGCTCTATGAGAAAAATGCTATTCTTTTTTTGCAAAGGAGGAAAATGAGTTTTAGAAAAGTTAAACTTATTCCAGAGATAATAAGTGGCAGACTCTGGACTCAAATCTAGGTGTCTGATTTCAAACCTCACATTCTGATGCTAGATTTTTCTGGTGAAACACCACATGTAATAGCCGGGAGGGTGCACTGTGGCCTCCCACACAACCCCTCTCCCATATCATCCTTGACCCAGAGGCCTATAGTCTATAATGGGGATGGCAGGAGAGACAGGTTCATGCAGACACTGGCTGCAAATGAGGGCCTATATCTCTCCTCTCCAGGCCCCTCCCCCCCCACCACGATGCATCCTCAGCCAGAGACCGTGCATTCCTGAAAATTAAAAGAAAAAAAAAGAGACAAAGAAATTAATAAAGATAGAAATCGGTAAATTAAGAAACCAAAAGAAGAAATACTGAGTGTTTAATTTGGGAGCTAGTTTTGGAAAACACTTGGGCAAATCTCTGACAATGTTGAAGAACAAAAACTTACTAGGAAAGAGAAATGAGATATAGCCATGGATTCAGAGGGGATTAAACAACTAATTATTTTTTTAAAGCTATGTATAACTCACAAATGCATGTTTAAAATCTCACTGAAATAGTTGATATCTGGGCTATTACAAATTAAATACAAAAAAGACAGAAGAGTCAGAGAACCTTGAAAGACAAACACATATGGGAGAAAGGGGAAAAAGGCTTCAAAGAATTAAGGGTTCGAGAGGCATTAGGTTATCACTACTGGCAAATTTTATTAAGCCTTTATTAAGCCTTTTGTATTTCTTTAAGTGCCTGTATGTATGTGTGTTTACACAGCTAATCAATACTTAATTACTTGCCACAAATGCTGATAAGTACTTAGTGTGAACTATCCTATTTAATACTCACAATCCGATGAGGTAGGTAACGTTACTATCCTTTTTCTTACACGAGGAACAATAATAAGTAATTGAATTGGATTTCTAACCCACATTTGTCAGACTTAAAAGACCAGATTTTTAAAATTTTTATTTAGAATTGAGATACAGCATTGTGTTTTAGGTATCCAACATAATGATTTGATATATGTATATATTATGAAAGGATCACCAAAATAAATTTAACATACCTTCCCATCAATACATAGTCACACATTATCTTCCATGTAACGAGAATTTCTAAGATCCACTCTAACAGCAAGTTTTTCTGTTTTTAATTTGAAGATCTAATAGGCTGTATTAAATGATTCATGAATTGGGCAGCATCAAATCTAACAAGTGGAGGGGCACTCCCAGGAATTGTACAAAGTGGAAGGTTTTTATAGGAAGGAGGGTGGGACAAGGAAGTTATAAGCAAAAGAAAAGAAAGGATTGTCTCAGGCAAGGTCCCTTTCCTTTAGAGGGAAACACAGAGGGTCTCATGAAGATTACCTCATCTTCTTTTGGGGGTTGGAGAGGGCCAATGACAGACTCAGTGGCACTGATCAGAAAACTCCTCACTGGTTCAGACTGCATTTCTGGGGGAGACTGAAACTGCAGATAGATTAGGTATTAAACCCTAATTACATATTTGAGATCTTAACCAAAGTGATGGCATTTTGGGCCTGTAGTTTTCTTTTTAACAATTCGTCCTCTTCATCAGACTCTGAGCTTCACTGAGAGATTTAACAAAAACGTAAGACATTAGCACCACTCTCAGTTACTGCTTTTTGTTCTTGCAGCTTTTGTTTGTCCTTTGTGTGGTGTCCACAGGTCACAACATTTTTTTTTCTTTTTGCTTAATCTCTGTGAAATTTGCAGGCTACAACTTCAGGTTTGCATTTTTTAAGTCAATCATCCTCTTTGTTCCTTTCTTGACATTTTAGTCTTAGGGAAATCATTTCCTTGGTGGTTAGTGGCTGTGATAATATAATGCACCAGGGAGATTATTACGATTACTATAAATCCACAATTCTCAATGGAATGTACTTTGGAGCCATGGTCCCCAGGACCCAAAATCATATAAGTCAAGGAAAGACCCCTCTGAGCAAGTCATATTTTTAAGGCAGGTGGCTTGCTCAGTAATCTTGCATAAGTAAGTTTCAACTTCTCTAGAAGTATTAATCCAGGTATAGCCAGAGGTGTTGGCTACAGCACAAATACCTCCTTGCTCAGCTAGAGGCCAAACAAGAGCTATCCTATTACCAAGAGCAAGTTTGGCCAGAGAGTCTAAAGATCTTTTCTGGGCAGCTATTGCATTAGTAGGAGATATTGAAACAATTTTAAGAATTAAGGAGAAATTTTTGATCATAGCCTCATTTACATTTATCCCTAACCAGGGAAATAGGGGCCTAGCAAAAGGAGTGAGTCCTGAATCATGAATGTCTCCTGGTAGGTCCTTTATAACTTAGAAACTTTCAAATATACAATACAGTATTTTTAACTATAGTCACCATACTGTACATCCTTATATCTTCAGAACTTATTGATCTTATAACTGGAAGTTTATACATTTTGACTATCTTTGCCCATTTCGCCCATACTCCCCTCACCTCTGGCAACCACCAACCTATTTTCTGAATCTATGAGTTCAGAGTTTTTTAAGGTTCCACATATAAATGATATCATACAGTATTTTTATTTCTCTGATTTATTTAACATAGCATAATGTCTTTAGGTCCATCCACATTGCTGTAAATGGTAGGATTTCCCTTTTTTATGGCTGAATAATATTCACATTTTCTTTATTCTGTTGATGGACATTTAGCTGTTTCCATGTCTTGGCTACTGTAAATAATGCTATAATGAACATCGGGGTGCAAATATAATTTCAAAATAGTGATTTTTGTTTAAAACAAATAATGGAAGTGGGATTGCTCAATCATATGGCAGTTCAATTTCTAATTTTTTTAAAGATTTTATTTATTTATTTTAGAGGCAGGGAGAGGGAGAGTGAGAATCTCAAGCAGACTCTGCACTGAATGCGGAGACTGATGCAGGGCTTGATCTCATGACCTCGAGATCATGACCTGAGTCAAAATCACAAGTCAGACACTTAAATGACTGAACCACCCAGCAACCCTATTTTTAATTTTTTGAGGCACCTGCATACTGTTTTCCACCAATTGCACCTATTTACACTCCTATCAGTAGTGCACAGGGGTTGCCTTTTCTCCATATCCTTGCCAATGCTTGTTATTTCTTGTCTTTTGGATAGCAGACATTTTAACAGGTATAAGGTGATATATCACTGTGGTTTTGTTGTATTTCCTTGGTGATTAGTTATGTTGAACACTTTTTCATGTACCTGTTGGGCATTTTGTATGCCTCCTTTGGAAAAATGTCTGTTCAGATTCTCTGCCTATTTTTTAATCAGATTTTTTGCTTATTTTTTTTGTTTTCCTATTGAGTTGTATGACTTATTTATATATTTTAGATATTAACCCTTTATCATATATGATTTGCAAATATTTTCTCTTATCCCACAGGTTGCGATTTCATTTTGTTGTTGGTTTCCTTTCGTGTGTAGAAGTTTTTTTGTCTGATCTAGTCTCACTTGACTATTTTTGCTTTTGTTGCCTTTGCCATTTGTGTCAAATCCAAAAAATCATTGCAAAACCGATGTTAAAGAACTGACCCCTACATTTCCCTTGAGGAGTTTTACAGTTTAAGTTCTTACATTCAAGCCTCTAATTTATTTTGAGTTGATTTTTTGTGTATGGTATAAGATAAGAAGACAATTTCATTGTCTTACATGAGGATATCCAGTCTTCCCAACACCTTTCCTTTCTATCCTTTCTCCATTGTATATTCTTGCCTCCTTTTTTGTAAATTAACCATGTATGTACAGGTTTATTTCTGGGTTCTCTATGATGTTCCAATGATTTATGTGTCTGTTTTAATACCAATACCGTACTGTTTTGATTTTTTGAGAGCCTAGATTTTAACCACTACCTTAGGTTGCTTCCAGAACATAAATTGCAAAAATACAGAATTTTATAAAACAATCATAGTATTAATGCAATAATCGTACCAATAATTATCTCTAAGGAAAAGTAATTGGGACTATTTTCATTTTTAAACATTGAAACAAAAATCTAAAATAAAATATTGATATATCAATTATAGCAAATATACCACAATCAAAAGTTTATTTCTAGGGAACATATTACATTAATAAGTCAAAGGTGAAAAAATCATATGAATCATATCAATATCATAAAAAATTATTTGTAAAATTTAATATGTATTCTGATTTTTAAAAATAACCCTTATTGTAACCTCTGACTCACAATGGTAAAATACTAAAAGAATTTACAATAATGGTAAGAACAGAAAAAGCATGTACACTCTCTCCTTCATTACTTATATTGTTTTAGAAGTTCTAGTCAATGCAATAAGATAAGAAAAAAGATATTTAGATATTTGGGAGTTGCAATAGAATTTGTTATAATTACCCACAGTTTTTCCATGTGAAAATCCAAGAGATTCAAGGTAATAATGATGAGAAATTTAAAGAACAATTCAGTAAGTAGGCTGACTAAAAAGGACCATTAAAACATGTCAGTACCTGCCTAGACTTATTATCCAAAGTTATTTTCAAGTCATGTTTATCATTGATTTAATAGCACTCTTAAAATATTTTTAGTTTCATAAGCCTTATTTATATTGCATTTTTTTTTGTCATTTTTAAATTTCATTTTGTTTTGTTTTTGTTATTTATTTATTTACTTATTTATTGCCATTCTTTAAGAATGTTGGTGTACATCCCCTTTTGTATTTTGATTAAATTCTCCTATGCTAGACCACTTCTCCAGGCCCTGGTTATTCTAAATGGGTTTAGGCAGAAATAACTATATGCCCCCAACTGCTACTTTATCCTTCTGATCATATGGCAGACACCATTAATCAGCAGTACCATCTCTTCCTCAGCCCAAATGTGATCTCCAAATCTTTCTCAATACAGCTACTACTAACTGTATTTGGCACTGGTTTATGCAATATAAATGACTTTTCCTCCCCAGTCTAGGAAATTTGCATTGGTCCACCCAGTGGATTTCCATTTGGGGAAGAACAGTCCTCTGGTATTCTGTACAGCCTCTAACTTGCTGCAAATTCAACTTTATTGAGTCCTTTCAGAAAGGTCAAGATATATAATATGCAATCGGTTAGAAAGTAAGCACTTTTAGAAATGGGATTAGCAAAGGTTGTGATTCAAAAGGAACACAAACTTCATTTCTGAATTTTGTGACATGTAGCCTTAGAATAAAAAGCTTGACAGTTCTTTTATATATGGACTGCCAGAGAAGTCATTGCACCAAGTGTCTGTAGTTCACAGTCATTTCTAGCTGGCAACAATATCAAGAGCCTAAGTTAGCCATTTGGGAAGATTCAAACTTGACTGAAAACAAAGAAATATCACATGGGGGAAAAGGTGCAGAATTTCACACATAGTCTCCGGTGAGAGATGGTGTAAGGATGTAAGAAAATAGCATGGTTATGATGACAAAACATGTATGTTTCAGGAGCTAGGGAGACTAACTCATTCTGTCTCAGGAAATAAGTATTAAACAAATTATATCCTCAAAGAATTACAATTAGGCACTGTGAAATTAAAAATACATCAAAGACAAAATAGACATTCATAGATGTGTCAACCCACAGTGTTTACCTTCCAGAAGATAAATAAACATCAGAACTGGATCACAGCAATCACTGATTAAATCTGGTGAGAGATCTCCATTTGCAGTTAAAGGAGACGAACACTCTGTACTATAGTACTGCAGAATGTTGAATGACCTAGCTCTGCTTTCCTTTTCATACAGATGCCATTCTGCTTCTCCACTCCATTGGTTCATTCAAGACATTTTGACCTCTGGGCACCACAGCAAAAGGCTATGGGGCTCCATTCACACAGACAATTACACAGCACTGTACTGTACCCTTGAGTGACCTTCTTTTAATTCTTGGAAAACAGTCTTTCTCTGTTTCAAAACCTTTGCCTATGCTTTTCCTTCTGCTTAGAATACTGTTCATCAACATTCCCAGTCTTTAATTGGCTACTTTCTTTTCATCTTGATGTCTTGGCTGACATTTTACTTCCTCACCAAGGCCAGCTCTGAACAATCCTGATCCCAGGTTGTCTATCTTTATTATCTCATTTTATTCCATGCTTTCACACATAGTGCTTAAAATATACAATTTTATC
Organism: Ailuropoda melanoleuca; assembly: GCF_002007445.2. NCBI lineage: Eukaryota > Metazoa > Chordata > Mammalia > Carnivora > Ursidae > Ailuropoda > Ailuropoda melanoleuca. Next base: position 39,062,985 of record NC_048223.1, read on the forward strand.
TTTATTTTAAGTTTACCTAATGTTTGTTTCCTCAACTAAATTGTATATTTTTGAGAGCAAGTATCACATTTCTTTTGTCTTGTAAAACAAATGCCTAGCAAAGTCCTTGCCATTTATTAGACCCAAACTTAAAAAAAATATATTAAATGGATAAATAATGAAAGAAGACTTATTACCTAAATAAATTAAGAGGGTAACATAATTGGTGGGATGCTAGAGATACAGAGTAAGATTTTCAAGAACTCAGAAGGGTGAGAAATCACTTCTAACTGGGATGCTGGAAAGGGCTTCATGAATTTGGTGGCATCTAAGACTAAAAAACAAATACTATTGGGACCATGAATTGTACTTGGGTTGAAAGAACACCTCTGGAGGCCAACAGAATTCTACATGTAAGTAAGTTGTGTGAATTTGGACAAGTCACTTAAGTCCACAACAGTTGTTTCCTGTGTGAAATAGAGATTGTGATGGTTAAAGTAAATGAGATAACCTTTAGGAACACTTATTCAGTTCTCAGCACAAAGCAGATAGTTGACACAACATAGCTATTATCATTATGTAGCTGTGATGGGGCTTTCTAGACCAATGAGACAGAATGAATCAAGGAATGAGATGGAAAAGTGAAGGGTGTAGACTTGGAGCTGAAGATTTGCATTTGACTGAAATTGGAGTTATGTGAAGGAGAAAAAGAGCATGATTTGAAAAAAAAATAGTATTTGTATTTTTTTCCCCTGGGGTTAGTGCGGAGTCAGGAAATGCTTCTGGTTGAGAAAACGAAGTGGTCGGAGTTAGCTTTCAGGAGTGTTGATCAGGAAACTGGCTTGGGGAGAGCTTGAAGGGAGAGACCACTTTGAGCTGCCATGGTCAAAGTGAAGGAAAGATTTTACAGGTGGCACCAGTTTGTAGGAGTTCGGAAGAGAGTTTTTGAAGAGTTTGCTGAAATGCCATTTACTGAATGAAGTTTTAAAAATAAAATGGATCTGAGAATTTTAGGATATAGAGGCAGGCTGGACTTTCCTTTGGAGCTAAATCATACTAGAGCAATTTGACAATATTCAATGAAAGCATATTAAAAACTCAAGAATTTCTTTTATTGTCTCTGTTTTGTGAAATATGGGCAAAAATATTCACATTAGATAACTGGTAGTGATAATCTGGTGTTTGAGGGTATTTCAGATAAAAAAGAAGGGCATATTTACTTCTAAAAGCATGAATCAGGAGGAAAGAAGAATGGGAGGCATGCATATATCATAATGCCCCCTCCCTCTCCCAGATGGATTTATGCCTATATATGTCTGTATATTGCTATTTATAACTGTATCTATATATTGTATCTACATTTTTCTGGATATTTCTACAATTGCTATTGGAGTTAAATTACCATAATTCAAAATACAAATTGTGACAGTGCTTTTGGAAAGCAATCTATCTATCTATCTATCTATCTATCTATCTATCATCTATCTATCTATCTATCATCTATCATCTATCTATCTATCTCNTCTATATCATCTATCTATCTATCTATCTATCTATCTATCTATCTATCATCTATCTATCTATCTATCATCTATCATCTATCTATCTATCTCTCTATCTATCTATCTATCATCTATCTATATCTATCTATCATCTCTATCTATTTATCTATCTACCTACCTATCTATCTATATCTGGGATCATAAAAATCTGATAGCACATTCTCCAAGGCAGGATCCATGGCAAAATACTGTTAGATTGCAACCATTGCACCAAGCTCAGAACAGATACCTAGCAAATATCTGTTCAACAAATAAATAAATCAATTAGTAAATAAACTTTTGTTCCTTTCATTCCAATTCTGAGATTTTATTCTGAATAAGTGATCAGAAACTCTAAAGCAGAAAACTTTAGAATTTAAAAATGTTAGAATTCTGGAAACTTTTTTGTTTTTTTACTTTTTATCTCCATGACTTATTTCTTTTATAACTGGAAGTTTGTACTTCTTAATCCAGAATTTTAGGAGACTTTAATACTAATTTATAAGAATCATAACTTGGTAAAAGCATAAAGACATTACCATAAATTAATGGTTTGGTAAATTATGACGTCACCTCTATTGAAAACAATATGATATATATAATAGAATATTTTATAAACTATATCTATATCTACAAATAGTTAAAATGCTAAGTGGAAAAGATACAAGATTTTATATGCCAAATGAGTATAAGTAAACACACTAATAAAAATTAAGTCTTAGGAAAAATATAGAAAATAACCCATCTCATGGTAACAATTTTGGCAGGGAGAGAGAAGCCTAAGAATAATTAACTGTTACCTTTTATATTTTCAACTTTCTAAAACTTCGGTAATACCCGCAAGTTCCTTTATTACAAAAAACCCCACATACACTTTATTTAAAATCCATATCATCAATGAAACAAACAAATTTCTCAAGTATAAATCACTATCAATGTAGTGGTTGGTATTGGGGTACCTATCACTATTCTAATTTCTGTAGGATGTTCAGGTCACATTTTTAGGTCCTTGTGTGAGAGAAGCTATCCATGGTAAACACATGAAAAAATACTGGGTCAAATAAAGCTTGGAAGCATTCTTTTGCACAGTACTTTTCAGAGCATTCAATATGCTCATGTGTATTTTGCAAACTTACTTGACTATAACCAGTCTGGAAAGTATTTCCAAATCTTTCCTAACCTGCCAACCTTCTTCTATGTAATAATTGTAATACAAATCGTTACTGACTCCTTGCTACCCTACATGTCAGGTGTAATAATGATGAGGATAGTTATATTCATAATCTCATTTAATACTTGCAACAATAATGTTATTCAGGCACCATTATCATACCCATTATATAGGTGAGGAAATGGGTTATAAATGTCCCCAAATCCACATAGCAAGAAGCAGAGACAGATCCTGAATCCAGATCTTGTGTTTTGCACAGTACCAGATCCTGCTTCTCATATTACAGAAAAATGATTTTGCTATATTCAAGACACATTAATACAAGTTCTTAAAAAATTTTCTTACTCAAGATGAAGATTTACAAACTGTTTTTCCCCTTTCTATAGACCCATATTGCCAGCATTCCCAAAAGAACAGAATTTGTACGTTTTTCACTAACAGTAGAGCTAGGTCGTATATTTAATCTTCAAAACAAATGTTTAAGCCAAAGAGTGTTTCTGACAATTTAATTTATTATCTGTGTTTGAGTTGGAAAAGGGATTTGAGTACCTTTGGAGATAATTTGATTTGTGCTTTGGATAGCAAATGCAGTATCAATCATTGAAACATTTTCCTACAGCTCTTTTCTAGATATTTGTTGCCAGGATGGAATGAATAAACAAAAGTAGAATTTGAATATAATAGCTTTTACACCACGGTGAAAGACATACAGTCATATGTGGGGGGGAAAAAAGATATAGTTTTACCTTTCCAAAAAAGCTGAAAGAAATCTGCCAGCTCTAAAAGTTTGTCATTTCTGACATTTCACTTTATGAGCGTGCATATTCTTAATCATAACCTGTTGCAGTTTATAGCATAGTATCATGGCAAATTTAAAAAAAAAGTCTTTCATTTAAATGAGGGTTCATTTTAACTTCCATAAACAGTTTGTATTCAATATATGCATGCCTACAAAGAAAAAGGCATAGTTTGAGCCTTCAGATTCTTAGTTAAAAGGATTTATTCCAAAACCAGTAGAAAATGGTGCAGTAGTCTACCCCTTGGAAGGCTGGAGTCCTGCCACAGTTCAGATTGTGGGGAAAGTTTGGCCTGAATAAAAACTTAAGTTTTCTGGAAATATTCTCTTCATGGAATACCAATTTAAGGTATGTAATACAGGTCAATCAGAATTTATTTAGTGATGACCATATGCCTAGAAGCAGTGAGGGGGTGAGGGAAACAGCTTTGCACAGGTTTGGAGCCAGGTAGACCTGGGTCATTCTTACTTCATGGCTTTATAAACACTTCTTGAAGCTTCTGTTTCTTTATCCATATGATGTAGGAATCATGTTATCTAGATCTAATATGATTATGTGTCTGAAATGGATGGCACAATGTTTGGTACACAGTGAATAATAAATCTTGACATCTCCTTACAAATGCTTAAGCCCTCTAGACTGGGATGTATTCTATGGGTTACACAGAGAAATTGACAGACATTAACATTGAGTTTTCAATTCTTTCAGAATAAGACTCAGCATTCTATTTAATCTAGATTACTCTTAAGGCACAGCAAGACTTATTAGCCCTTAATCAGACTTAATCAGGGACCATGGGCACCCATAGTGGGTTTATAGATAGGGAAAAGGAAAAGAAAAAGGAAGGGAAATAATGAGGTAAGAGGTTCATAAAGAGAAAAGATAAAAAGATAGGGAAGCAGGGTGATGCAGCAAGAAGGGAAGAATGTAACAAAGGAGGCAGAGGAGAAAAAGCCAAGGAAAAAAGAGGTAGCATCAGAAGGAACTCACTACTATTGCTTGTACTGTGTTAAGACATTCATGACCGGTGTTCTTCTAGCCTCGCTTTTGGTAATTAATGGCCATTGATTATTGATGGTTAATAATGAACAGTATTAATGGACATCTTCAGCTCAAAGTTTAGGAAATATCATTTTCCTTCTTGTTAGGTTCCCAATAAATAAGTTTGTTTCACAATGCAGAGAGTAATAAGTTCAGAAATTCAAGAGGCAGAAATAATTCAGAAAATATTTTTTACAAAATTCATTGAATTTCTACGCAGGATAACATTAAGTAATGATCAATATTCTTCTACAGATTTTCTAGCCTTTTGTTGGTTAGGTTATAAACCTTCAAGTTTTTCAAAAGTAGGAATTAAACTTGTGACACACTGCCTTAGGAAGAGTAGACCCAAAACAAAAGGGTTACTCCAAGTCCAAGCTCCATGAACGTGAACTTCATGCTGGTTCTCCTTCCCAGAGCAATCAGTCTCCCTGTTTTTAAACACAAAGATGATTGGAAGCAACGGCATTCAAAAAAATTATTTTCTCTCTTGCTTGAGTTACTGAGAGTAGGTTTTCTCTATTCTTCATCAGAGAGATTACAAAGTGAGAAACACACACAAAAAAAAGTCTCATGATATTTTGCTAAATATAAAGAGAAATATATTATCTTTTCTTTCTAAAAGCACATATTTCTTGGCCATGGGACTGACTGTATCATCCTGTACCATGCTTTTCTAGTGACAGCATTAAAATATATGCACTCACAGATGAAAGAAGAAGCAACAGAAGACACAAGTTGTAAAGAGATGATGCATGCATATTTTCAGTTTTGTTCAAAATCAAAATGTAAATATAAAACGGTTAATAATAAAGGTAAATAACAGACCCTGAGGCAAGGACTCTGGGTTCATACTGAGAGTTGTCATATATGTGCTGTGTAACCTTGGACAAGTCACTTAACCTCCCTGTGCTTCATCTTTCCATAGTTACACAAAATATAAATATGAATTCAAAAAGACTAAGGAATGATGTAAAATATTTGATTAATAAGAGTTTGGATATTTGTTTAAAGGCATAAGTGTAGGTATAAATTTTTCAAGTGTTTAGATTTTATTATACGCTTAAAATTTTTATTTTTAAATGTCAGTATTTGTGGTAATTACATGTTTTATGATTATTTAAATTTATAATAAAAAGTTTTGTATGTCAACTCTAAATATGTAAAGAGGTGCTTTTCAAAATTATTTTTAGGAGTAAAAAAAACACAAAACTTGAAGATTGTGGATATAAATCTCTTACTTCCGAATATAATAGGAAAATGAAAATTAGTTTTGGGGTATAGCCATCATTGTGGTTATATGAAGTCTATTAAAATATTATTTTATCTGTTTTAATGATTAATATAAAGTATTCTTAGAATTTACAAATAGAGATTTTCAATTAAGAACTGACATAAATTTTATGAAATCCCCAATAAACTAGTGGCTATTTTCAATCATAGTACTTCAGGCATAGTAAGGTAACACCACAAATGTAAAATTCAAAAATATCTCAAAAAAGTTTGACCAAAAAAATTGTATATTCAACAGATTTAAAGTGGTAGTTTTGGCCATATATTCCACTGAAAACAACAGAGCAATCAAATTATGCATCATTTTCAAGCTCTGCATCAATGATTTGGCACTCTTTTCCTGTCAGCTTGATTCTCAAACTTTTATATTAGTAACAGCCTAAAAATTGATGAATCATGGATAATGGAATAATTGTCTTTTCACTGAAAAAAAAAACCCACCTAAATACTTAAAGCAACAAGGTCTTTCTTTTTTCTTTTCTTTCTTTCTTTTTTTTTTTTTTTTTTTTGACCGGGGGGGGGGGG